>NC_026007.2:16484446-16734141 GCF_000442705.2 Elaeis guineensis | reverse complement strand
GATTATGCTTGCGATAGCTGCCCATCTGGACTATGAAATCTGACAGATGGATGTGAAGACAGCTTTCCTAAACGGAGAGCTGGACGAAGAGTGTATATGATACAACCTGAAGGGTTCACATCCACAGATGAGTCTAAGGTGTGCAAAGCTACAGAGGTCCATTTATGGATTTAAGCAGGCATCTCGGAGTTGGAACATATGTTTTTGATAGGATGATCAAAACGTATGGCTTCGTTAAGAATGGAGAAGAGCCCTGCATTTATAAGTGGGCTAATGGTCCAGTAGTAGTATTTCTTGTATTGTATGTGGATGACATTCTCTTAATCAAAAATGATGTCCCTGCATTACAGGGAATAAAGATTTGGCTATCGTCACAGTTCTCCATGAAGGATCTGGGAGAAGCTTCCTACATCCTAGGGATGAGGATCTATAGGGATAGATCCAAAAAGTTACTTGGCTTATCCCAGTCCACGTACATTGATACTATGCTGAAAAGGTTCAGCATGGAAAATTTCAAGAAAGGCTATCTACCGATAGGCCATGGATTTTTCTCTCGAAGAGGGATTGTCTGACAATACTCAAGAGAAAGAGCGTATGGGTAGGATTCCATATGCTCGGCAGTGGGATCTATCATGTACGCCATGACATGTACACGACCAAATGTGGCATACTCACTAGGGGTAGTGAGTAGATACCAATCTGATCCAGGAGAGAATCACTGGAAGGTTGTTAAAACCATCCTGAAGTATTTAAGAAATACTAAGGACCAGTGGCTTATATATGGTGAATCGGACTTAAGACTTATAGGGTTTACAGACTCTAGTTTCCAGTCTGATCGCGATGATAGCAAGAGTGTGTCAGGATTTATTTTTACCCTTAATGGTGGGGCTGTCTGCTGGAAGAGTTCCAAGCAGCACACTGTCGCTGATTCAGTATGCGAGGCGGAGTATATTGCTGCATCAGATGCTGCCAAAGAAGCGGTGTGGCTGAGAAAATTCATCACCGAGCTCAGAGTAGCACCCTCCTTGTTGGTCCAGTTCTGCTCTACTGCGACAGCTCTGGAGCCATTGCTCAGGCGAAAGAACCAAAGGCACACCCAGCGGACGAAGCATATTCTGCGCCGCTACCATCTCATCCGAAAGATCGTGGATCGAGGTGACGTCGACTTCAGAAGATCGACGGAAAGGAGAACCTGGCCGACCCATTCACTAAAGCCATTGTGGTGAAGGAGTTCAACGACTACAAGTCGAAGATGGGTATTAGATACTGCACCGATAGGCTTTAAGCCAAGTGGAAGATTGTTGGGAATAGTGTCCCAAAGCCAATCGTCAGCCTGTTGACGGTTGTGCTCCTTTTTGTATTAGTACATGAATTATAAATAAATAAAAATTATTTTGGTATTTTTTCATCACAAATGTTTCATCTTCTAATGAACTCCTGTGTTGTGGTGAAGTCCTTAGGACTATTTAGACTCGACAAAGGAGGATTTGTCGCTTAGTCCTTAAACATGTTCACGACCAAATGATACGTTGTTACCAAGGACGACAACGTTTATCGAGCATAGGTCGTTGTGTGCCATATGGGTTGGTTGTCCTCATAACCAAAGAGTGTGGAGACACTGGTATGGCATACAGGTGAGATGTAATGGTACATCTGCACTGAACGTGACCAACTCCGGAGCTATTTCTGCTGTCAAGATTTGCTCCGATGGGATATGGGTATAAATGTCCCTCCGACCTGAGACCACCACGGTGACTTGCAAGCAACTCACTGCACTTAGGCACTGGACTACCTGAATTTCTAATTCAGTGACGAAAGGCTGCTGGGTGTAGTCAAGTACTTGACTTGTCGGTGCGTGTGTCAAGATGGGATTGACCACTCCAGTTTAGGAGCTGTGTACAGTTGTGTTTTAATTTAGCAAAACCTTGGCCAGGGTAGTCCTAGTGAGGAGTCACAGGACTAATTGAGTTGAGCACGATTCGGATGATATCATCAGGGTTGACAGTTTAACCCTGAGTCGTCCTAAACACAGGGGTCAAAAGGGATGAATTATACGGTAACCATATTCACGTAGGTTCTGAATGTTGCGATTGTGATTATTCGACCTATCCGGTCGTCGGGTACCATTGCTAGATGGTCACTTCGATTAGTACAGGAATTGGTTCCTGTGCAACTGGTTTAGGTTCGAACCTGCGGGGTCACACACATTAGAGGTTCCTTTCTGATCTGATGGCTGATTATGAGTCTTATCTATTTGAGACTCTATGATTGAGAATTAGGATTCTCTAATCATGAGTTCCACACATTTTAGGTACCGGGATCAAAATTTTGAATTTCAAATTTTGAATTTGAAATTTGAACTCTTTGATCAGGGTTTCATATCGATGGTCTCTGATGCCTGATTGCCCATCGGATTTGGACTCAATATTTATGAGAGATTTAATTAGTGATTTAATCACTAATTAACTCAATTTAATTGAGTAATTATTTTTGGATCAAGTCCAATTGAATTGGATTCAGTTTGGATTGACCCGATTAGGTTAAATGTTGACCTAATCGCTAAGGTGGTTTAGTCCCTGATTTGATCAGGGGTTAGGTTTAGTTAATTCCTGATTTGATTAGAATTTTATTGAGCCTAATTAAGCCTAATTATGTTGGGTTTAATTTGGTCTAATTGTGCTTAATCTATTTTAAACTAGGTTGGCTCAATTTGAATCAAACCACCTTGTTTTAAATTCCCTGCGACACCCAACTTCCTTGCATCCATTTGTATTCACGAGAAGAAACTTCTCGTGAAATTTTTCTCACGCAAAACCCTTCCCCACACCCTCATTTGTGCGCCATATGGATGGATAAAATAATTAGTTAGCCATTCAAATTCAAAGCATGTTTGAATTTGAATGGATAACTTAGCACTTGCCCTTTCATCCTTATCCATTTTGTGCGCCACATTACTTACACGAGAAAAGATTTCTCATAAAATATTTTCCACGCACAAAGAGCCACGCCCCTTCTCTTCTTATGCCCAAAAGGATAGGGATAAGTTGGTTTTCGTTTGAATTTAAATTTGATTTGAATTCAAATGTGTAACCTCTTGTCTTTATCCTCTCACGCGGATAAGACACGTTCGACATTGTTTTAAAAAGAGGAGAAAGGTGGGACGTGCGTAGAAATTTTAGGAGAGAAACTTTGGGGTGTGAGGAAGGCTTCTGCGTAAGGTGAAGGTCCAAAACCTTTCGAGAGAAAAAGAAAGAAAAGAGAGAAAATTGGGCACAGGGTTTTTGGTGTGTACCCTAGGGTTTCTACCTAGGATTCGGGAAGTGAGATTGGTGTGCCACGAGTGTCGTGAGTCCACCAAATTTTAGAGAGAGATCCATCAGCCTCTCAAGCAATTGTGCAGATGATCCGGAGCATCTGAGAAGTTGGCACACATCGATCGAAGGAGTTCGATCAACATCTGCCATCAAAAGGGTGAAATCACGAACTAGCATTCGTGAGGAGCTGATCAGATGGGAGCTTCGTGTGGATGATCCACAGAGGCCAGACATTTGTGTGGCTGTGACGTGATGATCAGAGCCCCCCGACGGTGATCAGATTGCAGTGATCGACTACCCGCAAAAGGTGATGTGTTCTGAACACAGTACTGTAAAACGTTTACTGATTCAAATTTGAATTTCAAATTTAAATGAATGCTGTTGTATCATATTTAGATCCTAGTGTAAAGTTAATTAGTATTAATTAATGAGATTAATTAATAATTTTACTGTAAAATAGTAATTTTGAAAAAGTTTTAAAATTACCATTTTGCCCCTGTACTAAATTTTCGCTTCATAATAACCTATACTCGATACAATTTTCATCCTTGTAATAATTGTATCATTTGATCACGAGCAGGATTTAAGAACCACACGATAAATCCTCTTTTATTATTTTGGTAGTAGTAGTTCTAAGAACTTCATCATAACATATGAATTCTATTTTGAAAGATATATTCTTTATGATGAATCTGTCAGATAATATTTATCATTTTATAATTTATATACATGTATGGGGCATAATCATCTACAATCTAGATGATTGACTTTAGGATATATTTTTCAACAACTCCCACTTGAACTAAAGCTAATCAGATTGGTATCAAATATTCATCTTTTATTTGAGATCATCGAACTCATTAGATCCAATTGCTCCAGTCAATGAGTCGGTCAAGTTCTCCCTTCGATCGATCTTCCTAAGGTCGACTTTATTTCGATCTTATCGAATAAGGTGATTGCAATACAGAAAATATTTGGTTCTTAGATGGAACATCAATTCTTTTGCTTGAGCTATGGCTCCAGTAGTGCTGTCAATACAGAAGTACGGGACTATCAATGGAGGGTGCCTCTCCAAGCTCGCTATGAACTTTCATAACCAAACAACTTTTTTATCTGTATCAAATACCGCAAAGAACTTTGTATCGCAAATAAAACTGGCTACTGAATACTGTATGGAACCTTTTTAGCATGTCACTCCTCTTTATAAGATAAAAACATAACTTGACACAACTTTATCATTCGATCAAACTAGAAACTGAAATCAATATTCCATAGATTTTAAGTCAGATTCTCCATAAACAAATCATTGATCCTTAGTACTTCACAAATATTTAAGGATGGTTCTAATAACCTTCCAAATCTTTATAGAGAACGGAGATGACAATCAAGCTTTTATTCTCTATAATGTAGGGATGTCATTTTTAATTAAGAGAATTTCATCCAAACAACACAAAAAATACTTTTACAAAATTAATAGCCTATTTGTACATATAGGATTTGAAGGAAAAACTACCTTTTTTCTTTGTAGGATCTTTCAGATTTCATCATGATCTGGAGTGGAATAATTTAAAAATTTTATCCTATGCTATTTCAAATCTAATGTCTGTTAGATCTAATTTTATTATCTGATATTTAAAATCTAAAATTAAATCTAAAAGTATGAGAAGTATAGACATACCTCAAGGGTAATCTGATTACCCTGTAGATGATCTCAGCACAGCCCGAAGTTCTGATGTAGCCATGCAAGCACCTAGCCTCTACTGGTATCCACTCAGATAGAATCTAGAACATCTTCTCCTCATGAATCTACACTCCAAAAATTAGATCTCTATCTAATTTGGAAGTACTTCAGAACTCCTTCTAAAGTTGGAGCAGCAGCCTTTCGAAGATGTCCTACAGCCTTCCTGTTCCAGGCATCACCATGCCTTTTTCTTGCACCAGATGAATGTCCAACTCCTTGGACATGAAGAGGGGAGACAGGAGAGCAGGGAGGATATGGAGAAGAAGGGAGGGGATGGCAGCTATTGGGTTTGGTGCATAAAACAACTTCAACCTAAAACCCTAAGCGCAAAAGGGTTTATATAGACCCTATATGCTGCACAGTGCCACATCATTCAACCAATCAAAAAATTCTAATAAATTCTGAAAAAATTTTGATTGGTTGCTTGATGTCATTTGATCACATCAAATAAGAACCCAAGTTCTCTATCTCAAAGTTGGCACCAACACTAGATAAGGACAAAGAGAGGTTGGCGCCAAAGAGTCCAATCTTATCAAGACTCTCCAACCTTATCCACTTGGGGCGCCCACTTAATCCAATTGGGCTCGCACCATAATCTGATTATGGCACCTAATTTGATATGGTTTGGCTCCATAAAAATCCTCCAATAAGCTCTTGCCAAGTGGCCTTCAATTTAAGATCCATATGTCAACTTTTGACAAATGTCCTAAAATGAAATTGGCAGGTGATAGGAATTAGCAGGTGCTTATCTTAAATTCATCTCATGAGTTAAGACAAGCCTTTTCTGAGCTAGACAAGCATCATTTAGATTGAGAGAAATCTTTTCAAGGTTCTCTAGATGAGTCAAATCATATTTGGCTCAGTAGAGATAGAAAAGATTACACGAGGAGAAAGTTAGGCTCAATTGTGTGCTAGCACGATTTCTTTGAACCTAATTGGATCTTATCCAAATCAATTGGGTTAGCCCAATTGATGACATCCAGATCCTAACCCTTATTTGTGTGATCCAGTTAGGTTCAATTCTGTATGGTAATAAGACATGTCATGATCTCATCATCGACATCATCGAAACTCCTTTCGATGGACCAGAACTCTTCTGATTCAGACAATTAGAATGATCGATCATCAAGATCATTCTAATTGCTTCCAAAATCCATCAGTGACACCTAGCAGTATATGGTGACAACCCATCAGAACTGAAGATGAACCTCTCAGTGTAGCTACCTGTGTGATTGAGTTCCTCTATCATGAGTCTCGACTGAATTAGGGTTAAGGTGAACTCGTCAAACCCAACATCAGTCATATGAATCAATTGATCGATCCGAATCCGATGTGAAATCCCAATGAAAAATTCTTTTTCCATTATTTCACTCTACCATGGCCATGGGCTTAAGGACTCGATCTTTCGATCATCATAGGACTACTCCTCTCATCTACCGAGGTTGATAGATCCCATCTTGGTGCAACATAGTTCCTACAATGAATATGCTACAACCAACATACACTTTAGGCTTCCGAATGGCTAGAAGATCGAGTTATGGTATAATCAAACTATAACACACTCAAGATGAATTGTCGATGTACCTCAGGTCAAAGAACTAGATATATAACTGCAGCATCGAGCTAGTCATCGACGAGAAGGTAGACTTTCTTATGACTGCTCGATATGGTCACGCTCAGTACTCTCGTTCTCAATGAATACCTGTACTCTCGCTTCGGTGTCTCCACACCATAGACTCAAGATACATCTACCCTAAGGAAGTGATCGTACACCAACCTTTCAGATTGATCACCATCCTCGTGATGATCCTATGGTTAGGAGCTGTTTATGAGTTAGTTATGTAAATTCATGCCTTAAATTTTCAACTCTTGAAAATATGAATTGACATTCCTACTAACTCAAAAGATGTATCACAAAAATAATGTACACAATGTGATAGAAGAAAAACCCATTTATTGATTTATAGTCAAAATTATAAATTTGCCCTTAGATTTGTACAGGAATGTGTCAGCCAATCTGGTATCTAGGGCACACATCTAACAAACTTCCACTTGACCTAATGCCAATTGGCTACATATCAAAGTTCCATCTTCTCAAGGTGGGCTTCGATCTTTTGCTGGCCCAATGGCTTAGTCAGCAGGTCTGCCACATTGTCTGTGGAGTCGACTCTCTTGACCTCGACATAACCCTTTTCGAGGTAATCACGGATCAAATGGAATCGCTGCTCGATGTGCTTGGACTTCTGATGAGATCTTGGCTCCTTAGCTAGGGCTATGGCACCATTATTATCGTAGTAAAGAGGTATGGCATCCGATGACATCACTCCAAGCTCTGTGACAAACTTCTTATACCAGAATGCCTCCTTCGCAGCTTTCAATGCAGCAATATATTCTGCCTCCATCGTGGAATCAGCAATCACCGTCTGCTTGGAACTCTTCCAGCTGACTGTACCATCATTGCAAATGAACAGACTCCCAGGTGTCGACTTTCGATCATCTATATCAGACATAAAGTCTGAGTCTGTGTATCCCTGAATCTGGAGTTCTCCATTCTCAAAGACTAGAAACATATCCTTAGTCCTTCTCAAGTACTTAAGGATACATTTCACAGAAGTCCAGTGCTCTTCATCTGGATTCGACTGATATCTACTTGTGACACTCACAGCATGGGCTATATCAGATCGTGTACATAGTATGGCATACATGAGGCTCCCTATTGTTGAAGCATAAGGGATCTTGCTCATGCGTTCAATCTCTTCAGGTGTGCTAGGGCACATCTTCTTGGAGAGATGAATGCCATGTCTGAAAGGTACTAAACCTCTTTTAGAGTTTTTCATGCTAAACCTTTTTAGCACCTCCTCTATGTACATCTTCTGTGAAAGTCCGAGCATTCTATTTGGTCTATCTCTATAGATCTTAATACCCAGTATAAAGGATGCCTCTCCTAGATCTTTCATAGAGAACTCCTTAGACAACCATACTTTGACTGAGATCAACATGAGAATGTCATTCCCAATTAGGAGGATGTCATCTACGTCAATACGAGGAAGACAACCACGCTCCCACTGACCTTTTTGAACACACATGGTTCCTCCTCATTCTTGATGAAACCAAACATTTTGATCACATCATTGAAATGAGTATTCCAGCTCTGAGATGCTTGCTTAAATCCATAAATGGACCTTTGCAGCTTGCAGACCTTGTGATCATCATCACTGGATGTGAAACCAAGTGGCTGTTCCATATAGATATCTTCCTCAAGATGTCCATTTAAGAATGCCATTTTCACGTCCATCTGCCATATTTCATAATTAAAATAAGCTACAACAGCAAGCGATGTGTGGATGGATTTTAGCATGGCTATGGGCGAGAAGGTATCCTGATAGTCAATGCCTTCGTGCTGACTATAACCTTTCACTACGAGCCTAGCCTTGAATGTCTCCACATTTTCATCTGCACCTATCTTTCTCTTGAAGATCCATTTACACCCAATAGGTACAATACCTTCAGGTGGATCTACCAAGGTCCAGACTTGGTTTGAGTGCATCGAGTCAATTTTTGATCTCATTGCCTCTAGCTATTTCTCTGAGTCGATATCTGGGTCTTGGGATCATCACTATGAACCCCATTTCTCGTGAGGAACATTTTCTCTGCATCCTCTTATATAGTACCTAAGTACCTTTTAGGAGGATAGAAAATTCTAGTCGATCTATGAGGTGAAAGAGATTATGTTAGGACTGGTTCTAATTGATTGGGTTCCTCAGGTTCTTTAGCTCGTTGCTCTTGGGTGACATTCTCCTTGAGCTTAATTATTCTTTCGATGCCACCATCTTAAATAAACTATTTTTCAAGAAAAATAGCATTTCAACTCACAATCACATTGTGGTCTTCTAAAATATAAAAATAGTATCCTAATGACTCTTTAGGATATTCTATGAATCGAGCTCTAAAAGACCTGAACTCTAACTTGTCTGTCTGCTGTCTCTTGACATAAGCCAGACAACCACAAATTCTGAGATGATTCAGACTTGGCTTCTTACCATGCCATATCTCATACGGTGTGGTAGGAATGATTTTAGAGGAAACCCTATTCAATACATAAATTACTGTCATGAGACAATGTCCCCAAAGAAATTCAGAGAGATCCGTGAAGCTCATCATGGAACGGACCATATCTAATAGGGTTTGGTTTCTCTGTTCTGAAACTCCATTGAGTTGAGGCATTCTATGTGGAGTCCATTGAGAGACTATACCATTGTCCTTAAGATAGTCTAGGAACTCCCGACTAAGGTATTCACCTCGTTGATCTGATCGAAGAACCTTAATGGGCTTTCCTGTTTATTTTTCTACCTCATGTTTGAATTCTTTGAACCTTTCAAAAGCTTCAAACTTGTATTTTATTAGAAATACATATCCGTACCTAGACATATCATCGGTAAAGGTAATGAAGTAGATGTAGTTGCCTTTAGCCGGTACATCAAATGGGCTGCACACATCCGTATATACTAGGGCAAGTAGGTCTGTGGCCCTTTTCCCATGTCCCACAAAAGGAAGCTTGGTCATTTTACCTTGAAGACATGATTCATAAACTGGATATGACTCGGAAGCTAACGGACTCAGCAGTCCAAATTTCTCCAATTTGTTAACCCTATCTTCCGCCATATGACCTAGCCTTAGGTGCCACAGATATCTATTATTTAGACTATCTCTAGGCCTTTTAATTCCTATGGCATTCACATTTTGCTCGATATTAAATATAGATACATCAACATGTAACTGATAGAGATCGTTAATGACAAAACCATTTGCAACTTTATTATTTTCATAAAAAATATTACAATGGTCTTTATGAAAGCTAATCACATAGCCTTCTTGTGCAAAACATGAAACAAAAATCAAATTCCTACTTGCTGCAGGCACATAATAATAGTCTCTTAAAACTAAATCTAATCCTAATGGTAATCGTAGAGGGTAGGTTCCCACGGTCACAATAGCAACTCTTGCTCCATTCCTGATGCGTAGGATCATCTCCCCATCCCTCAGCCTCCTTCTCTCCTCAAGACCCTGCATAGAAGTACACAAATGAGCACTAGAACCAGAGTCAAGTACCCAACTGGATGCAGAAGAAACTGTAAGGTTAGATTCTATAACGAGCATACCTCCAGAAGGACCATCCTTCTTGTTCTTTAGGGTGGCCAGGTACTGAGGATAGTTCCGCTTCCAATGTCCATCTGATTGGCAGTGAAAATATTTTTTCTTATCAGCAGCCTTCTTCTTCGGTTCTGTCTTCTTCTTCTTGCCATCCACCTTCTGCTTCTTCAAAGACTTTTTTTTCTTTCCAAAAGACTTTCTCTTAGAAGAAGTCTGCTCCATAGTAAGAACTGAGCCTTTTGAACCCTTCATAGAAAGCTCAACCGTAACCAGCATGTTCATTAACTCGGCCAAGGTACACTGCATCTTATGCATATGAAAGTTTATGATGAACTAACCATATGCATCGGACAAGGACTGAAGGATCACATCAATCTGAAAATCCTTGTCTAAGATGATACCAAGTTTTTCAAGCTCCTCAAGGTCCTTGATCATTGTCAAACAATGATCTTGGACTGACTGCCCATCACGCATCTTGGCCTTAAAAAATCTTTGATAGACTTGATACTTGGCCGCACGACTCTGTTTACCAAATAACTCTTGCAGGTGAGCCAATATTTGGTGGGTAGTCAAAATATTCTCATGCTGGCACTACAAGTCATCAGACATTGCACCCAACATGTAGTACCTTGCTTTGTTATCATCATCCGTCCACCTTTCCAGAGACGCTCTCTGTTCAGCAGTCGGACGTGCTGGCATGGCAGGTGGGTCCTGGTCCCAGACATGAGTCAATTTTTTAGAACCCAGAATAATTTTGTAGTTCCTCAACCAGTCCTTGAAATTGGATTCAGTCAATCTGTGGGTGTCTAGTATTTTGGTCAGGAGGTTGGAGGTAGACATGTTTCCTATAGAGAGTCAAAAGTTTCTAGTTAGATTTTGTAATCAGACTTAACCAATTTGTTTAAAAATTTTATTTTTAAATAAATTAGGCTCTTACTATTTTTTCAAATCCCTACACTCCCTTGGTAGAGATGTGAAAATCTTCGTGATCAGTGATTTCTAGTGGATGGTGCGGTCTCACCAACTAGCTCATCACTTCACCTAACAGTTATTGATGATGGGTCAACTGATGAGTGGACAACTCTTGTCCAATGATTCTCTAATCATGGTGCACCCAAAACTTGGTCTCTAATTCATGAAGCTCACCGTGTCTGGAATATTGCTCCAATCCTTAGTTAAGTTAGACCCACCATTTGCATGAACTAGATTCCTAATTGGGTACCTCACCGTATCCAGAATATTGAGCCCAACCCATCCTCTAATTTGTAGCATCCAATGCCTAATGGACATGGTTGCATCTTTCCAGTACAACTGAGCCACTGTAACCAGCCGAGAACAATCAACCTCGGGAAGCACCCGCACATTCATAATGGTGGAAGACCTAGACTTAATATTTTTTTAGGAAGATTTGATTTAGGTCTCATTAAACTTGACTTGACATAGTCATAACAATTATGACTAACCTAGTGGCATGGGTCAGCTCGAATTGTTAGCCACCTCAAATCAGAACTGGATCGACACATATGGCCAGGTAAGTGAGACCGGTGGAAGGGATATGCCATTAACTCGATAAGAACGCATTCGAGTCGAGTAGCTCCCAATTAAAAATTAGTTGGTCGCATCTACCCAACTTACCTTAGACACCAAATTATCGAATCAGAACCAATTGGGTTAGCCTACAATCCGGACTCTAACCACTGAGCCAATTAGGTCTTAACTTGATCGAGTCACATCTAAATATGATTCGACCTTGACCCAGACTTAATCCTATTAGGCTGATCAATTATTAGCTTTCATGATCCCACCTAACCAACTCTTGATTCGGTTTGATCAACCGCTAGACCTAATTGAGCTACCCAAGCCTGAACCCAATTTTATGAAAATGTCTTAGATTTGAAATTCTCAATTTTAGACCAAATTGATTTCATAAACTTAATTCATTAATTAAGTTTGGGTTCATAAACAAAATATGTAAAATAAATCCTAGGATTTCAGGATCTAGGGTTTTGCAGAAAAGTAAGTTTTAATTTCTGATTAGGGATGAACGTGCGGCACCCCTACACGTCATAAGAACACCCCATTGAATGAAAAGAGAGGGTCTTAAAATTCTACTTTATTCTTATGACCGGACGGCCATGAGGAATACCTTAATCAGAAATATAAATTTAACTACAAAACTAGTTAGATCTAAATTTACATATCTCATATACAATTTAAGATCTAACTAATACATGTTTTGCATACATCTCATGTATCAAAAATTGATCTAATTAACATGCTTTCAGATCTGATACATCATATGTAATATCTAAAAAATAAGATTTAAATTAAACTATTCAAAATTAAATCTATTCTAGACAAGTTACTGAAACAATTCTACAACTAGTCTAGGCATGCAACAGATCAATTTTATGAAAAAAATAAAATTTTATTTTTTATTTTTTAATCTAATTATAACACTTATAATATTAAAAAAATAAATAATAAATTAAATTTAATTCATATTTTAATCTCATTAAAACATAAAACTTAAGACTGTTCATGGATTTAACTAATCCTAGTCTAGTCATGCATCTCATGCATGTTAGATCTTCTTAGATTTAATTTTAAATATTTTAATTTCAGATATTATCACATTTGATATGATATCTAAAATTTTTTAAATATCAAATAAATAAATATAAAAAATTAAATCTAAATTAGATCTAAAATAGAGCAAAAAACCTGGCTCTGATACCAGTTGAAAGAAAAACTGCCTTTTTCCTTTGTAGGATCTTCCAGATTTCATCATGGTCTGGGGTAGAATAATTTAAAAATTTTATCCTACACTATTTTAGATCTAATATTTGTTAGATCTAATTTTATTATCTGATATTTAAAATCTAAAATTAAATCTAAAAGTATGAGAAGTATAGACATACCTCAAGGGTAATCTGATTACCCTATAGATGATCTCAGCACAGTCCGAGGTTTTGATGTAGCCACGCAAGCGTCTGGCCTCTACCGGTATATACCCAAGCAGGACCTAAAACATCTTCTCTTCATGAATCTATGCTCCAAAAATTAGATCTCTATCTGATTTGAAAGTGCTTCAGAACTCCTTCTGAAGTTGGAGCAGCAGTCTTTCGAAGATGTCTTGCAGCCTTCTTGTTCCAGGCATCACCACACCTTTTCTTTGCACCAAATGAACATCCAACTCCTTGGACATGAATAGGGGAGATAGGAGAGCAGGGAGGATGTGGAGAAGAAGGGAGGGGGTGGCAGCTATTGGGTTTGGTGCATAAAACAACTTCAGCCTAAAACCCTAGGCACAGAAGGGTTTATATAGACCCTGTATGCTGTGCAGTGCCACATCATTCAACCAATCAAAAAATTTTAATAAATTTTGAAAAAAATTGATTGATTTTTTGATATCATCTGATCATATCAGATAAGAACCCAAGTCTTTATCTCAAAGTTGGTGCCAACACTGGATAAGGACAAAGAGAGGTTGGCGCCAAAGAGTCCAATCTTATGAAGACTCTCTAACCTTATCCACTTGGGGTGCCCACTTAATCCAATTGGGCTTGCACCATAATTTGATTATGGTGCCCAATTTGATGTGGTTTGGCTCCACAAAAATCTTTAAATAAGCTCTTGCCAAGTGGCCTTCAATTTAAGACCCATATGTCAACTTTTGACAAATGTTCTAAAATGAAATTGACAGGTGACAGGAATTAGCAGGTGCTTGTCTTAAATTCATCTCATGAATTAAGACAAGCCTTTTTTGAGCTGAACAAGCTTTATTTAGACTGAGAAAAATTTTTTCAAGGTTCTCTAGATGAGTCAAATTACATTTAGCTTAGTAGAGACAGAAAAGATTACACGAGGAGAAAGTTAGGCTCAATCGTGTGCTAGCACGATTTCCTTGAACCTAATTGAATCTTATCCAAATCAATTAAGTTAGCCCAATTGATGACATCCAGACCCTAACCCTTATTTGTGTGACCCAGTTAGGTTCAATTCTGTATAGTAATGAGACATGTCATGATCTCATCATCGATATCATCAAAACTCCTTTCGATGGATCAGAACTCTTCTGATTCAGACAATTAGAATGATCGATCATCAAGATCATTCTAATTGCTCCCAAAATCCATCAGTGACACCTAGCAGTATATGGTGGCAACCCATTAGAATTGAAGATGAACCTCTCAGTGTAGCTACCTGTATGATTGAGTTCCTCTATCATGAGTCCCGACTGAATTAGGATTAAGGTGAACTCATCAAACCCAACATCAGTCATATGAATCAATCGATCGATCTGAGTCCAATGTGAAACTCCAATGGAAAACTCTTTTTTCATTATTTCACTCTGCCATGGCCATGGGCTTAAGGACTCGATCTTTCGATCATCATAGGACTACTCCTCTCATCTATCGAGGTTGATAGATCCCATCTTGGTGTCACCTAGTTCCTACAATGAATATGCTACAGCCAACATACACCTCAGGGTTCCGAATGGTTAGGAGATCAAGTTATGGTGTAGTCAAACTATAACACACTCAAGGTGAACTATCGATGCACCTCATATCAAAGAACAAGATACACAACTGCAGCATCGACTAGTCATCGACGAGAAGGTAGACTTCCTTATGACTACTCGATATGGTCACGCTTAGTACTCTCGTTCTCAATGAATACCTGTACTCTCACTTCGATGTCTCCACATCGTAGACTCAAGATACATCTACCCTAAAGAAGCGATCGTACACCAACCTTCCGGATCGATCACCATCCTCGTGATGATCCTATGGTCAGGAGCTGTTTATGAGTTAGTTATGTAAATTCATGCCTTAAATTTTCAACTCTTAAAAATATGAATTGACATTCCTACTAACTCAAAGGATGTATCACAGACACAATGTACACAATGTGATCGAAGAAAAACCCATTTATTGATTTATAATTAAAATTACAAATTTGCCTTTAGATTTGTATAGGAATGTGTCAGCCAATCTGGCATCTAGGGCACACATCTAACAGGATTTTGCTTCATTCTCAACAAAATCATACGTTCAAAACATATATTCTAACTTTGAGAAGTTTGATTCAATCCAAATGAACTTGAGGATTGCCATAAGAAAAATTTCTTATCATAGTCAACACTATAACTTTGATGTAATCCTTTGGCAATCAGACAGAATTAATAGGTCTCCACCTTTCCATCTGCACCTCTAATCCATCTAAAATCCACTAACACCTTATGGGTCTTACCCCTTCAGATGAATCAACGAATGTCCATACATCATTGATCTTCATAGACTTCATTTTAGATTTAATAGCTCCAAGTCACTTCTCAATATTAGATCACTGTATTGCATCCGTATGGAAGATCAAATCTCCATCCCGAACCTAGAAACCGAAGTATCTGTTCGGCTGATATGGTACTTGACTGTATCTATTCAAGGATGCCTTTACATCTGGCTCTAGATTTGATCTAATCAACTCTAGTTCTATTGGTTTGTGTCAGAGTTGGTTTATCTACCTATCAAGCTTCACCAAGTTTGCTTTTAATGGCATGAATTCCTTCACCAAGGAACTTTTTTTTCAAAAAGAACGCCTTAAGATTCATGAACATCTCATGTCCATCTGGAAGGTAGAAAAAATATCTTTAAAATAATATTTATCAAACCAAGATCCAAGCTAGTCGATTTGTGAATATTTCATATAAGCTCGACACCCCAAATGTTAAAGTAAGAGAGTATCGAATTGCCCGAGTTCATATCCCATATGGAGTTTTGGTGATCGATTTGTTTAGAATATTCTCGAGTACATATCAAGTAGTCGAGTACATATCAAGTAGTCTCTAAAACATAACCTCAGACAGATCAGCAAACTCCATATTGGGTTGAATCATGTCTAACAAAGTTTAATTCCTCCTTTCAGACATCCTTTTAAAAAGAGTGATATCCCAAGAGAGGTTCATTAAGAGAGAATCTATTTTTTTCCGAGATATGTCAAAACTTAATGTAAAGATATTCACTTCATCAGTCAAATCGATGAATTCTAATACTCTTTGTAATTTATTTTTCTACCTCATTACGGAATCGTTTGAATATTTTAATTGACTCGGATTGGTGCCTCATAAGCAAGTCACACCCATGTCAAGATAGGTCGTCAGAGATTTAATGTAGTAAAATCATTTTTTGGTACTAATATTCATGAGTGTAAATACATCAATATGTACTAAACTCAGAACATCACTGGCTCATTCGCCCTTTTCAATAAAAGGTGACTAAATCAACTATGCCAAAAGTAGGCTTTAGTGACATTATCTAATCTAGGGTGCTAGTCAGACGTGTACAGTACACTAATAGGCTATGGTACTGAGTTTATGTCATTTTCAATTATCCACTCATTATTGTAGTATCATTCACAATGATATTACAACAATCATACTTATTGACACCATCAATAAGATTGGATAATAGTGATAATCACTTAAAATGACATCTTCAGGATTGAGAACAAGCTTGATGATTTCTAATGTTAAGACAAGAACAGACTTCCATGTCTTACATTCAGGACTCTCTTGCCATTTTTAAATCTTCTACTATCCTAAAGTCTTTTACAACTATTTGCAAATATGACTTATACTATCAGTATTCTATACCCTGACAGTAAGACTACCAATAGAGAAACTTCAAGGAGTTATCATATAACTATCTTGACCAGCAACCATTTACTAATTTCTCTTTTAAGCCTGTTTGGGTTGGTCTGAGATTTTTTGATAAAATTGCCCCAAAAACTATACTTAACTTTTG
Source organism: Elaeis guineensis (assembly GCF_000442705.2). Lineage (NCBI taxonomy): Eukaryota > Viridiplantae > Streptophyta > Magnoliopsida > Arecales > Arecaceae > Elaeis > Elaeis guineensis. Next base: position 16,717,129 of record NC_026007.2, on the reverse strand, counting down.
ATACTGGCTATCAAAGTTAGATCTGATAATATTTTTACTGTCTAACAGTGAAGAGAGCGATAATTTTCTAGCTATTTTTGAAAAGAGAATAATTGACCTATTAGTATATGAATTATTTTAAGTCTAAAGACTTAGACTTTAGTCAATAGGTTCTCCTACTATTTTATACGAATTGATAGCCTCCACCTCCAATCCGAGGAATTACTTTAATTTCTTAGTAGATACTGGAATCCACACAGACTGCATTCAGGCCCGAGTGTGGCTCGACCAATCCTAGTGCATCCATGGGTAGGTTCATAACCAATTATTTCTTCAAATAGTTTTTAGCAATCAGATTTTGCCCCAGACATCCCTTCAGTAGGCGTGTGGTGCCTCCACTGAAAATCCTGATTAAGTCCAACCATTAGCATGATAACATCAAATGCATCCAAAAAAATGGATGTCTAGGCCCGAGTGTGGCTTGTCCAACCTGAGCATTGATCCGAAGGTACAACAAGATGATCATATAATGGATGATAATTTCAATACGTAATAGACACCAGGCATGTGATGCCTCCAATGCCTATTTGGAATATTGAACTCATTATCACGTACCTTAATAGGAGGCCATGATCTAGTTATCCCCATAACTAGCTCATTTTATGAACTTAATAATTTAAAAAATTTGGTTAATTTATTTTATAAAATATTAGTTGACCTACAAGTCATAAATCCTCTCACTGACTTCACCAAGTCATGAAAAGGACTAGTGACTAGTGGGTCCAACCGACATGTCGTAGATCCTCCCACTGACTTTACCAAGTTATGAGAAGGATTAGAGACAAGTCGGTCCAGGGCACCTAAATCTGTCATACTAATTAACCTTAACAACATGAGTCAACTCGAGTTACCTAACGATCTAATCAGCCTAATGACTCGGGCTCAACATTTGAGCCTCAATCAAGGTCTATTTGGTTTGATCAAAGATATGGACTCGATCAATTACAACTATTATTTTTTTTTTAATTTGGAGTACACTTGATCTAATTAAAATCAACTATTGGTTAGATTGGATCAACTACTCTTTCTAGTCCATTAAGTCTTTGATTCTAACCTTAGGTCTAACCCAATTGAAAGGACCTGATTTGAGTTAATCCATGCCCCATATTTTATGTAATGTCATTAGATCTTTAATCACAATTCTAGATCTAAAATATATTTTTTAATTCTTAATTAAGTGTAGCATTAACATGGGTTAAGATTATTAATTGAAACCATTTCAATTTTATAAAATAATTTTATATTAATTTTATGTAAAATTTATTTGATCTGAAAATTAGATCGGCTCAACCCTAAACTGAGTTGGCTCACTTCAGTGGATCGACTAAGTCTGATACTTGTTCGACTAACTGATCATGAACAGTAACCATTACTGTTTGGCCTGAGACAACTAGGTCGAGTCAGTTAACACTGAATCAATTAAAGCAGAAAACTAGATCGACTCAGTTCAAAACTAGTCGACTCAGTTCAAAACTAGTCGACTCAGTTGGTATGCCAATAGATATCACATAGTTTTAGATCTAAAAATTCTTGCATAAACTAAAATAAAATCAATCATAACAAATTTTAGATCATATCTAAATATTTTATAATTCCAAATTTTATTCTCATGATTAAAATAATTTTAATTATATAGATTAGATGTTTTACTTTTCATATAATTCATGCTTTGTATTATACATAATAAATCTTAGAGTTTCAACATCTAGAGTTTTGCAGAAAAATAAGTTTTCTTCTTTCGCTTTCTTCTTCATGGGACCTTACAGTGGTACCTCTACATGCCATGAAGAGCATCTCATTGAATAGAAAGAGAGGATCATGTAATCCTACTTGCTCCTATGATTGGACGGCCTGGTGATTATCCAATCTGAGTACTTTGCTACTCAGAACATCTAATCTAATTCACATATTATATATGTAAAATTTAGATCTAATCTAAATTATATTAAATCTAATTTTATATTAGATCATATCTAAAATCAGATCATAATACATCTCATGCATTGCTAAATCTAGATTTCAACTCTACATGCATATATATTCATATCACAATGAACCAGCTCTGATACCATTTGAAGGGAAGCATGATGGGTGATGTGCATGTATTTTAAAAAACTTTACAGCGGAACATATATAGATTAAATAATTTAATCTATAATACATATATAGATCAAATCTAAATCACCATACAGGATCTATGACATAAACTAATATGCATATATACACATCTGAAATCTAAAATTCAGCAAGTATAGAACATATCTAATTTATATCTAGATCATATCTAAATATTAATTAAATTTAAAACTTCATATCTGAGCATGGATAGCAGATCATCGCATCTAAAATATATGGTAGATGGTTCTTTATGATGCTTGGCAGCCACACACGCATCCGGTCTCTACAGGTATCCACACGAAGCCCTCATGCTGATCGATCTCCTCGAGAGTGCTAGCTCTTGAAGATACCATCCTTTAATAGATCTAAAAAGAATATGATGAAGATGAAGAATAAAAAGACCCTCTCCTTTTCTTCCTGGATCTATGCATCAGATCTCTACAATAGAGATCAGGAGAAGAATCTTTTCTTCTCAATTTTTCACACATAAGAGAGAACCTTTCTCTCTTCCTTTTACATCCTTAAGAAGAACTTTTCTTCTCTAATTTTTTATAATAAAAATTAGATCTAATCTAATTTTTTATGTTAAAAATTATAGGAGATCTTGAGCCCTAAAAAAATCTAAAAAAGAGATCCAAGAGAAGATCTGTTCTTCTCTCTTCTTCTCCCTTTTTCTCTTTGATCTAGAACTCCAGGAAGCTTCAAACGTCCAATCCAATTTTTTTGATATTTTTTTTCTAAATTTTTATGTTAAAAATTAGATCTAATTTTATTTTTATCTCGAAAAAAAATTAAAAAAAAATCTAGAAGAAGAACTCCTTCATCAAGGCTACGCATAAGAAAGAAGACCCATCTTCTTTCTGAATCTAGAACTCTAGAAAGCCCCAAATGCTATCAAATTTTTTTAATATTTATTCTCTAAATCTTTATATTAAAAATTAAATTTAATCTATTTTTTATCTTAAAAAAATAGAAAAAAAATTGAAAGAAAAACTCCTTCTTCTTCAAGGCTGCGCACAAGAAAGAAGACCTTTCTTCTTCCTTGATCTTTTTCACTTTGGGAAGAACTTTTCTTCTCTAATTTTTTGCTGTATAACCAGCAGAGAAGCCTCTTTTTGATATCCAAAAATTAACAAGTAAAGCCTCATAAAAATTTCTAAGAAGAAGAGGAGAGAGGATGTTGGCGTGAGGGATGTTGGGGCGTCCAACTCTTGGACGCCCCCTCCTTATTTTTGGGTGACAAGAAGAAGGGAGGGATGCCTCCTTTTTCATAGAAGGAAGAGAGAAGAGGGACGCGATACTTCTTCATGGGGTGTAAGGATTTCTCATGATGAAAGGATTGTGGCGTGGAGATTAAATATCACATGGGTTGGTTTGGGTTTAGTCCTATTCTAAATAGGATTCAAAATCTTGGTCAAATTCTAACTAATTCTTGAACCCAATCCTAACTAACTTGGAAATTAATTATAACAAACTAACTAATTGGGTCCTAGTCCAATTATAAAATATATTAGACCCCAATCAATTTTAAAATTAGTTAGATTAAAATCTCATTGATCCAGAGATTGATTCTTGATGGAGATCAGGGAGCTATTTGATAATAGAGCTTGATCCAATCAAGCCTATTATCCATTAGGGTTAGATCCAATCCAAACCTATATAAAAATACTTGAATCATATTCATGCATCCTGAAGATCAATTGGAACAAGCACTATTATTCAATAGGGATGCATCCAATCAATCCAAAACTAATCTAATTGAATCCAATTCAATTAGATCTAATCCAATCTCCATTGCTCAATCAAATTGAGCAAATTAATAATTATATTATTAATTAATTATTTTTTTAATTTACTAACTATTAGTAAATAGTTTATTATAATCTTTGTATAGGATTAATCATCAATCAAATTGATAATTAAACCCTTCAACGATTCATAATCGTCGATCAGCCATTTGATCAGACAGGTATTTCTATGTGTGTGACCCCATAGGTTCGAACCTAAGTCGGTAGCATAAGAAAATTCCTGTACTAATCGATGTAATCATCTAACAATGGGATCCGATGTCCGGATAGGTCGAATGTATGCCTAGTAACACTCTAAAACCCATATGGATATAGTTACCGTATAATTCATCCCTTTGACATTTGATGCTCAAGGATGACTAAAGGTTAAACTGTCAATTTAGGAAGAGTGGTCCACATTATGTCTCAACCTTAAAAATTTTATGACTCCTCACTAGGATTACTTTGATCAAAATTTTGCTAAATTAAAATATAATGATGCATCATCTCTAATTTTACTTGGAGCGGTCAATCCCATCTTGACTTGCACTTAGACTTCACAAGTACTTGACTGTACCTAAAAATTTTCTGTTACTAAATTAAAAATTTGGATAGTCTGGCATCAAAGCACAGTGAGTTGCTTACAAGTCACTGAGGCAGCTTCAGATCAGAGGGACACATATACCCATATCCTATCAGAGCAACCCTTGACGGTAGAGTGCTCAGAAAGTGGTCACGCTCAATGAAATATACTCCTACATATCACCCATATACCATACCCATATCATCATATATCTTGGTTAAGAGGACAACCAACTAATATGGCACACAACAACCTACACTCAATATAATTATCATCCTTATAATAATTGTATCATTTAGTCACGAGCAAGATTTAAGAACCACACAATAAATCTTTCTTTATCATTTTGGTAGTAGTGGTTCTAAGAACTTCATCATAACATATGAGTTCTATTTTAGAAGATATATTCCTTATGATGAATCTGTCAGATAACATTTATCATTTTATAATTCATATACATATATGGAGCATAATCATCTACAACCTAGATAATTTGCTTTAGGGTACATTTTCTAACAATACTCATCTTTGATTTATCATCTCAGAACTCCTAGACACTGAGGTTTTAGTAAATAGGTTGGTCAAGTTCTCCTTTCCGTTGATCTTCTAAAGATTAATGTCACCTTAACAGATTTTCTAAATAAGGTGGTAGCAATGCAAAATGCTTGGTAAGCTAATGAAACTTTGGCTCCTTGGCATGAGCTATGGCTCCAGTGCTATACAATACAACAGGACCATCATCAGAGGATGCCACTTTTTGCTTGTTAATGAACTTGTACAATCGCATAGCTTTCTTGCAAGCATTGAATGCTACAATGCATTCTGTCTCACAATTTGAATTTGGCTATATTTTTCTGCTTGGAATCTTTCCAGCAGATTGCTCCATTATTTAAGATAAGGATGTATTCTGACACGTTCTTGCTATTATTATGTCCAACTAAAAATTGGAGTCATACTCCATATGTTTTAAGTCAGATTCTTCATAATCGAGTCACCGATCCTTAGTATTTCTTAAATACTTAAGGATGACCTTCCAATAATTTTCACTCGAATCTTGCAAGTATCCACTCACTATCCTAGTGAGTATACCATATCCGATCTTATACATGGTATACATGATAGAACAAATTCTACTCATAAACACTCTGTGTATGTTGAACTAAAAAAACTCAAGCAGTCTCTTAGATCTATCTTTATAGATCTTCATCCCTAGGATGAGAGATGTTTTTTTCAAGTCTTTTATGGAGAACTATGATAATAGCAAAATCTTTATTCCCTGTAATGTAAGGAATGTTATTCTCGATTCAGAAAATTTTATTCATATACAAAACAAGAAATAGACTCATAGAACTATTAACCCATTTGTATTTGCAGGGTTCTTCTTCATTCTCAACGAAGCCATGCATTTGATCACTTATCAAAATACATGTTCCAACTCCGAAATATTTAGCATTATCACAAGAGAAAATATCTCGTTATGATCAATACCATAATGCTGACAATATCCTTAGGCAACTAGACGAGCTTTGTAAATCTCCATCTTCTCATCTGCGCTACTCTGATCCTATTGAAGATCCACTTACACTCTATGGGCTTTACCCTTCGAGTGAATCAATGAGTGTCCATACACCGTTGATCTTTATGGACTTCATTTTAGACTCTATGGCTTCAAATCATTTATCAGAGTTAGACCTCTGCATGGCATCCATGTAGATGATCAAATCCTTATTGTTATTATCGAGTTCAACAGAATCACATCCCAGATCTAGAAATCGAAGTCTCTATCTGACGGACATGGTACTCTACCAGATCTCTTTCATGGTGCCTCTACAATGAGTTTTGGATTTGATCTAATCAAATTTGGTTCTATGGGTTCACTAGATTATATTGGTTCTTCTACCTGTCGAACTTCATAAGTTTCATATTAAAGGCATCAGTACCTTTATCAAGGTACTCTTTTTCTGAAAGGAATGCCGAACAACTTTTATTCTTTAGTATGGTAGAAGTTATATCTCCTATATTTTTTGGTTATCCTAAAAATAATATATATAGGATCGAAATCCAAGCTTATCAATCTGCAAATGCTCAATAAAAAATAAAAACTCCCAAACTCCAAGATAAGAAAATATTGACTTATGCCTAGTCCATATCTCATATGGAGTCATTGCGACTGATTAATTTGAAATCCAATTCAAAACATAACAAGTAGTCTCAAGAGCATAATCTTAAAAGGAGACTGGCTGACTTTTAAAACTATCATGGATCAAACTATGTCTAACAAAATCGATTCCAACAGGAGGGAATCCTATTCTCTTCTAGATATGTCAAAATTTATCGGAAGGGTATTCTCCTCTTTAGTCTGATCGAAGAGTTTCAATACTCTTCTCAGTTTATTTCTCTACCTTATTATGAAATTATTTGAATATTTTAAATAATCTAAATTTATAGCAAATATATTCATAAATTCAATACATCAGTATGTATCAGATTCAGAATATTATTGGCTTGTTCATCTTTTCCAGCAAAAGGTGACTTGGTCATCTTGCTAAAGAGATAGGATTAACAGGTTGACAATGATTCACAATCATTGGCTTCGAGAATTATCTCCTGTTGATCTTATTCTTGTTTAATGACCAAGCTTAAATTGTCAAAGGTAGATATTTGTGATATTATCTACTTTAGGATTTGTTTATTGTGTACATTACACTAATAGATCACGACTTTTCATAAATGTCATTTTTTAGTTGTCCATATAATTTTGACATCATTCATAATGAAATCATAAAATCATTAGACAAAAGTGACAATCACTAAAATGACATTATTGGAATTGAAAATAAGCTCGACGATTCCAAAAATTAGGATTGGAATATGACTTTTAACTTTGATGTTCAGAAATCTCTTGCGGTTTTCAATATTTCTACTAACTTGAAGTCGTTGCAATAATTTGCATAGATTTTCGATATCCAATATCTAGATAGTGGTGTCATAGATAGAAAAATCATAAGGTGTTATCATATAAGTATCTTACCCAGCAATCCTTTGCTGATTTCTCTTCTTTTACCTATTCGGATCAAGAGACTCTGTCAGACTAGATTAATCTTAGACTCTTTTGTCAGTTCGGGCTCATTAGCCCAAGCACGACTCTTTTGCATCTTCTTTTTTTTTTTAAAAAAAAAATTATTATCCCACTGAAGATACATCTTTAGAGATGTAAAGAGAACTCCTTCAACATTTGAAGGATTTCTTCTCCTTGAGTATCATCGAATTTACAATTAAATTCATATTTTTTGTTGCTCTCAATAATGTCATATGGTGATATGATCATTTGGCCACTTTTGATAAGTATCTTTGATCGCATCATATGTGTTGGATATGAGAACTTCAAATGCTGATCCATAATCATATGTAGGATCTATTCGTACTCTAGAATTATTTGCAACTTTTGATGCCAATTATCGAAGTTGGATCCTATAAATCAGTCACTGTTAAATAGTGAATGGAGCAACGTACATTTAGCCATAAATAAAAAAAAAATACAAGACCTCTATGTTTATGAATTGATTAAGCCTAAAGACTTGGACTTTAGTCTAAAGGTTCTCTCACTATTTTATATGAATTGGTAGCCTCTACCTTCAATTTGAGGAATTACCTTAATTTCTTAGTGGGTACTAAAATCCACACAGACTGCATACAGGCTCAAAGATGGCTTGATCAACCCATATACATCTATGGATATGTTCTCAACCAATTATTTTTTTTAAATAATTTTTAATAATTAATTTTATCTCAAATTTTATTTCAGTAGGCGATGGGCCTCCACTGAAAGTTCTGATTAGGTCAAACCATTAACGTGAACCTACTCAGTACTTCTAACTAATGAATGATCAGGTCTGAGGATGGCTCAATCAATCCAACTATTATCAGATAGTATAAAAGAGTCATCATATGATGAATGATAATTCCATCATTCAGAGAGAATACCAAACGGATGGCACCTGCAATGTCAATCAGAAATAATGGATCCATTATCATTCATCTTAATAGGAGACTATGATCTAGTTATCTCTATAACTAACTCATTTTATAGATATAATAATTTAAAAAAATTAATAATTAATTTCAAAAAGAGATGAGAAGAGGTTAACCAGTAAACCATAATTCTTCCATTTACTTCACCAAGTCATTGAATTAGATTAAGGTCATACTGGTTGAACTAGCACCTAGATCAGTCACACTGATCAATTTTAATGGTGTGGATCAATTCGAATTACTTAGTAGTCTAATCAAGATATAATTTATCAAATTAGCCAGATAAGTGAGATTGATGGGAAGGTCTGTTAATCTTGCCTTAGACATCATCGAAATGGCCAGATAAGCCGCTCTCAATTAAAAACTACTGATCAAAATATCAAACTTATCTTAGACATCAATTAGTTAATTAGTTTTGATTTGACCAACCTAATGATTCGGATTTAACCACCGAGCTATAATCAAGATCTATTTGGTCTAATCAAAGATATGAACTTGACCATCTACAACTATTATATTGGTTCTAGAGAAACTTTGATTTAATTTAATTCAATATTTGATTAGATTTAATCAATTTTTTTAGTTAGTCTATTAACTCTTTGATTCTAACCTTAGATCTAACCCAATTAAAAAGATCAAATTTGAGCTAACCCATGCCCCCATATTTTATACGAATGACATTAGATCTTTAATTCGTAATTCTAGATCTAATTGATTCTACACTTAATTCTCAATTAAGTTCAGCATCAACATGGATTTAGATTATGATTTGAAATAATTTTAACTTTTTATTTTATAAATAATTTATAATAAATTTTATACAAAGATTTTTTATTCTGAAATTGGGTCGACTCAATCAACATTGAGCCAGATACACAAGGAGACTGAGTCAACTCAATTCAAAACTGGATCAGCTCAGTAATTGTGTGAGCATGATTCAAAAAGTTTTAGATCTAAAAATTCTTGCATAACACTAAAATAAAATCAATCATAATACTTTTAAATTATATGTAAAATTTTTATGATTCAAAATTTTATTTTTTTTATGATTAAAATAATTTTAATCATATAAATTAAATATTTTATTTTTTGTACAACTTTGTATCACATACAACAAACCAAGGATTTCAAGATCTAGAATTTTGCAGCAAAGTAAGTTCTTTTTTTTGCGTTCTTCTACATGGAATCTAATCACATGGCACCCTTATACAGCATAAGAGCATCCCATCAAATGAGAAGAGAGGGCCTTTAAATCCTTCTTGCTCTTATGATCGGACGGCCTGGTGATCAATCCAATCTAAGTCTTTGCTAATCGGATCATCTAATCTAATCACATATCATATATGCTTGAATTTAGATCTAATCTAAATTATATTAGATCTAATTACAATCTTAGATCACATCTAAATCAGATTATAAACATCACATGCATGACATAAAATCAGATTTTATCAACGATTAGCATAAACTAGGATAATCTTTTCATTGTAAGGGATAAACCCTACAGCAGGACAACCTTATGTCAGTTGTGTGATCAATTATTAATTAAATTTAGATCAAAATATCATATATCAGATCTAAATAAAATTAAAATTTAGATTTAATATGCACATAAATTATGTCATAATGAACCTAGGCTCTGATACTACTATTGGGATGCGTAGATGATTTCATGTATATATTTTGAAAATTTTTCAAAAAAATTATAGTAGAAGATAATTAAATTAATCAAATTAATCTATCATGTATATGATCTAATCATCAAATCAATCTACTTTAGGATCTATGACATGTTATGTTGCATATAAAATCTGAAAAATACTGAAGATAAAATCAGCATGCATGCATGTGAGCAGTAGATCACATCTACTTCTAATCTAAGTTTAGAACTCGATATCTGAGTGCGAGTCGATGATCACCACTATTGAGAGATATGGTAGAGAGGATCCTTGCTAGTTACTCATAGCCACACATGCATCTAGCCTCTACAAAAAATTCACTCGAAGCCCCGATCTGATCGATCTTCTCGGGAGTGCTAGCTCGTGTGAAAATCTTCTTCTTGGCTGATCTGGATCCTTTCTTCAAATCTTTAGAACCTTTTTAGAGATTGAAGATAGACTTCTAGAAGAGATGAAGAGGTACAAAAAATATGAAGAAAAAAATAATTTTTTTCTAATTTATTCTCTCTTCTCAAATCCTTAGAACCAAAAATCTGGAATTCAGATTTTTGCGCACACCCCAAGAGAGAGGACCCTCCTCTCTATTTTTCATATCATGAACCATGCCCAAACTTTTTTTACATAAAGATCTCTCTTTTGGTATCTTACCCATATAAAATAAACTATAAAAGCTCTTTTTATAGGCATGTAAGGAGGTGGGGTGAAGAGTCCTAGTGATCTTGGACTCTTACAGGATTTCACCTCCCTTCACAATTCCACATCCCAACACATATCAAAAAAATATGGAACAACCTTTTCCATATTTTTTCATAGTAAATTAGTTTTCCAACTGATCTCTTACAAAACATCTCCTCAAAATATTATATATATAAGGAGAAAAAAATTTATTGGCATGGAAAGGTTGATCTAGATGAGAACAGATTCTCCTGATAAGGAATATTTTAAAATCTAATTTTAAATTTTTTTATCAAAATCAAATAAAATTAGAACATGAGATAGAAAGGAGAAAGAACACTTTGGTGTGAAAAAATCTTACATAAAATAATTTTGTGCATGAAGATATATGGCATGCAAACTAGGTTAGCACAAGGAAGAAGAGTCCTATTCCAATAAGGACTCTTAATTTTCTTATTTGAATCCAAACCAAATAACATCTGGTTTAGCCCAAATAAAATATATAAAACTTAATCTAATTAGATTCATAAATTTTTAATCAAATTTTAATTAAATTAAGAATTGATTGAACCAAAGTCCTAATCAAATCAGGGATAATTCTTCCTTAGCGATTAGATCATCTCATAACCTAATCGGGTCAAACCTAATTGAATCTAATTCAATTAAATTTTATTTAATCTTTTTTATTTAATAAAATTAAATTAATTAATAATTTTATTATTAATTAATCTTTTATTAATTTACTAATACTTGATGAATTAATTTATTATAACTTTTGCATAAGGTTAACCATCAATCTAATTAATGATTAAGTTCTTGAACGATTCTCAATTATTGATCAGCCACATGATCAGTCAGAAACTTCTTTTGAGTGTGACCCCATAGGTTCAAACTTAAGTCGGTAGCATATGAATATCTTTCTGAACCAAGTGATGTAACCATCTAGCAATGATGATCCGACATCCGGATAGGTCGAATGAAGGCGAAGCAATATTCAAGAACCTATTGGCGTATGGTTACCGTATAATTCATTCTTTTGATCCTAATACTCGAAGATGACCTAGGATTTAACTGTCAATTCTAGATAAGTCATCCATATTATATTTTAATTTTTTTCAAATCCATCACATGGATTATCCGGACCTAATTTTAATAAATTAAAATACATTGATGCATATGTCCTACTAATTCGGAGAGATCAATCCTATCTTGACTCACGCACCAACTTGTTAAGTACTTAACTGCACCCAAAAATCTTTCATCACTGAATTAAAAACTCAGTTAGTCTGGCATCAAAGTACAGTGAGTTGCTTGCAAGTCACTGTAGTGATCTCAGATCGGAGGGACACTTATACCCATACCCTTCGCGAGTTACCCTTGATAGTAGAGTGCTTCACAGTTGGTCATGTTCAGTGATGATGTACCCCTATATCTCACTTGCATACAATACCAGTATCTTCATACCATTTGGTTGCAAGGACAACCAACGCATATGGCATACAACGACCTACACTTGATATCGCTATCATCCTAGTAATAGCATATCATTTGATTGCAAACCAGTTTAAGGACTATGCGATAAATCTTTCTTTATCGATCAAAGTAGTCCTAAGGACTTCATCACAACATAGAAGCTCGTTAGAAGATGTAACCTAATGATGAAAAATATCAAATAACTTTTATTATTTATCAATTCATATATATTTATAATTAGTACAATCGTCAAACGATTAGCTTTAAGACATAATTTTCAATAAAACCCAATCATTTATCTTTATGTATCTCGATCTGAAGATGATGATTCAGTTGATGATACATTAGAAACTCTTTTCTAATTATCATCCTACTTTGGTCAAAGACTTCTGAAATTACCAACCTATGAGATCTCATAGGATCTTCGCTCTCTTTATTAGGAGTGATTGATCCCTTATTGATCACTCACAACCTCCATGCACACTTCACCACATCCAGAACACCTCATACAAGGATCAAAGAATCAAGTTAGGAAGTGAATCAAAATATGGATCCATGTACACAAGGAAATATGGTGATCTCAGATCAAAAGATCACTTACACAACTCCCACTAGAGAATCATCAGTTGACTTGTAAATAAGACTCCATCTGATATTCTCTGTAGGTCTATTCAGTGAACTCATTCTCTAATGAGTATCCATATCCTTGTATTAGTATCACCACATAAGTGGTTGTGAGATCAACCATCCTCATTTCTGAGCATACATAGGACATGCCAGTCTTACCGGTATCATTGATCTCTGACTCAATGAATCAATGACTAGAAATATTTTAGGTCATGGCTATTAAGAATTTAGATCTCACTAGCGTGACCTCATCGTGGCCCTAAAATTATTGTCTGGACTTATGGAGTTCATTATAATCTTAAAAATAATAAGACACAGTATATAATGAATCAAAAATATATATTTTATTAATAATATAAATATCAATTACTTGAGTCTGGAAGATAAATTATAATAATTATTCTATCGAATCCCATATGCGATTGGCTTGTAGGATATTATTCTTTCAATCTTCCACTTGCACTAATGTCAATCACTTTTATACTTAATACCCATGCTATCAAGGTGGCAGTCAAACTACTGTATTGACAAGACCTTAGTAAACAGGTCCGCTATATTGTTCTTGGTGTCAACTCGCTTCATGATCCATCGCATCTTTCGACTATCTCCCGAACGAGGTGAAACCATCTTAGGAAGTGCTTAGATTTATGATGAGACCTTGATTTTTTAGCCTGAGCAACTGCCCCAGCATTATCATAATAAAGGGGCACAGGTTGTTCAATCTCTGAAACTATACCCAATTCAATGATGAATTTCTTCATCCAGATGGCCTCCTTAGCAGCCTCATTAGCAGCAATATACTCAGCTTCAGTGATCGAGTCAATAATAGTTTGCTATTTGAAATTTTTTCAACTTACTGCACCACCATATAGAGTGAATACATACCCAGAAATAGATCTACTATCATCCAGATCAGATTAAAAACTAGAATCAGTATAACTTTATAGTTTTAAATCGGATCCACCATATATTAGAAAAATGTCTCTGGTCATTCTCAAGTACTTGAGTATGTTTTTCACAATTTTCCAATGATCCTCTCCGGGATCAGCCTGAAATCTACTTACAATGCCCAAGGCATAAGCCACATCAGGCCTGGTACATAACATAGCATATATAATTGATCCTACAGTCGAAGCATAAAGAATAAAACTTATTCTATTTCTCTCTTCGGGTGTCTTAGGAGACATCTTCTTAGAGAGTTGTATGCCATGACCTATAGGCAAGTAACCTCTTTTACTTTTCTCCATATTGAACCTCTTTAACACAAGGTCAATATACCTAGATTGGGACAAGCCTAGCATCCTTTTTGATCTATCCGTATAGATCTTTATATCTACTATATAGGATGCCTTACTCAAGTCTTTCATGAAAAATTTTTATGATAGCCAAGTCTTGATCGATTGCAACATCGAGATATCATTCTCAATGAACAGTATATCATTCACATACAAGATCAAGAAGATAATAGAACTCCCACTAGTCTTCTTGTACACATCAGGTTCATCCATATTTTTGATGAAGTCAAACGATTTGACTGTCTCATTAAAATGGATGTTCCAGTTCCTCGATGCTTGCTTTAATCCATAAATTGATCTATTCAGCTTGCATACCTGATTTGCTCTCTCATTAGAGACAAATCCCTCTGACTGAGTTATATAGACTTCTTCCTCAAGATTTTCATTGAGGAAGGCAGTCTTGACATCTATTTGTCAGATCTTATAGTCATGGTATGCTGCAATAGCAAGTATTATTCGAATAGACTTGAGCATGGCTACCCATGAAAAGGTTTCTTCATTATCAACATCTTATTTTTGTTTGAAACCTTTTGCCACCAATCTAGCCTTATAGGTCTCTATCTGGCCATCTACTCCAATCTTCTTTTTGAAGACCTATTTACAGCCTATTGGGGTCAGACCCTCAAGTGCATCAACTAAGGTCCAAACTTGGTTGGTATACATGGAGTCCATTTCGAATTTCATAGCATTGAGCCATTTGTCAGAGTCACTGCTCATGATAGCTTTCAAATAGGTCGTGGGATTATCATTTTTAATGATGTGGGATGTGTTGTCATTCTCAATGACAAACCCATACCTGAGTGGTACATTACGCACTCTACTTGACATTCGGAGAGGAGGTGTGTGTAGTGGCTGTACCTCAACTATGGGCACATTTGTTTGAGAATCAGATTGTGAATCCTGGATGGATTGTAGGTTTTGAACTTTCACAAGTTCAAAAGACCTCCCACTGCCACCTTCTTGGATAAACTCTTTCTCCAAAAAAATGGTATGCCTACCAACAAACACCTTTTGTTGAGTAGGATTATAGAAGTAGTATCATATACTCTCTTTGGGATAACCTATAAATCTATATTTTTTTGATCTAGCATCCACCTTATGTCCATCAATATTTTTCACATAAGCCGGACAACCCCAAATCTTAAGATGCTTAAGATTGGATCTTTTTCCTTTCTATATTTCATATGGAATGCTAGGAACAGATTTAGAAGGCACTTTATTTAAGATATACGCACCGACCTCGAGAGCATATCCCCAGAAGGATAGTGGAAGATTCGTGAAATACATCATGGACCGCACCATATCTAATAAGATGCAATTTCTCCTTTCCGTAATTCTATTTAATAAGGAGGTATCCATTGAGAGAGTATTTTATTTTATTTTAAATAATCGAGAAACTCACTAGATAAGTATTCTCTTTTTCGATCAGATCGAAGAGCTTTAATACTTTTACTAGTTTATTTCTCAACCATTCTTTGATACTCTTTAAATTTGTCAAAGGCTTCAGATCTGTATTTCATTAAATACACATATCCAAACCTAAACCTATCATCAATAAATATGATAAAATAAGAGTATCTACCTCTGGCTTGAGTCGATATTGGATCACAAATATTAGTATGTACAAAGTCCAATATGTCACTTGCCCTTTCTTCATGTCCAGTAAATGGAGTCTTGGTCATTTTTTTCATAAAATAAGATTTACAAGTTTCATATGATTTATAATCATAAGGATCAAAGAATTTATCTTTGAATAACTTATTAATTCTTGACTCATTTATATGGCCAAGTCAGCAATGCTAGAGATTTGTGACATTCATATCCTCTCTCTTTCTTTTCTTCATATTATCAATATGAGATATATTATCATTAAGTGAAAGAAACAAAAGACTATTATCAATAAAAGTACTTCTATAATATTCATTAGAAAAATATATAGAACAACCATTGTTCTTTACATTTATTTCAAAACCTTGTTTCAATAATAATGGTATAGAAATAATATTTTTAATAATATTTGAAATATAATAACAGATCTTCAGTTCTAAAATATTACCCGAAGACAACTTCAAAATCTTGGTTTCTATAGTTTCGACCTGAATGGACTCTCCACTAGCATCGAACAGCTCGAAGTCATCTTTATTCAGACTCTTTATTTCCTGCAGATCCTGCAATGATTTACAAAGATGTGAGCCACAGACAGTATCTAATATCCAAGAATCTAAAAATGAAGTACTTAATGATAAGTTAGTTTGTATCATATACAAATCTTTGGCAACGTTTGCTGGTTTCATGGTTGCAAGGTACTCCTTACAATTCCTCTTCCAGTGGCCCTTTTTGCCATAGTGATAGCAAGTACCTTTGATGGAGACCTTCTTCACCTTCTTCTTAGAGATGCCAGCCTTAGGGTTCATCTTTTTCTTAGAATCCTTCTTGCCTTTCTTCTTGTTGATCTTATCAATAAGAAGAACCAGAGCCTTTTCACCTTTGAAATGGCTCTCTACTATTTTCAACATATGCAGCAGCTCTGGCAGGCTGATGTTTAGTTTGTTCATATGATAATTTATAATAAATTAAAGAAAAAAAATTAGGGAGAGACTGCAGGATCAAATCTTGGCTCAGTTCACCATCCATGGCAAAGCCCAACTGTCCCAGATGAGTGATCAAATCAATCATCTTCAGGACATGCATTTGCATGGAGGTGCCTTCAGTCATGTGGGCATAGAACAACTGCTTTGATATCTCATATCGAGCAATTCAACTTTGTTCCCCATATAACTTCTTAAGATTAAGTAGTATAGAGGGAACATCCATGTCCTCATACTGCCTCTGAAGTTCATTGCTCATGGAGACAAGAATGATGCATTTGACAGTCACACTATCATCTTTTCACATCTTGTATGTGATCCTTTCCTCCTCGAAAGCATCTTTCCAAGAGAATCTGGTGCAGATGTATCCAGAATATAG
Organism: Elaeis guineensis; assembly: GCF_000442705.2. Classification (NCBI taxonomy): domain Eukaryota; kingdom Viridiplantae; phylum Streptophyta; class Magnoliopsida; order Arecales; family Arecaceae; genus Elaeis; species Elaeis guineensis. The sequence goes on along the minus strand of NC_026007.2, from coordinate 16,699,854 downwards.
GAGACTTTCTCCTGAGTGAGAATAATTCTCAAATTTTTTAATCAGTCTATGTAGTTAGGTCCGATCAATTTGTTTGCATCTAAGATGCCTCTAAGTGACAGTGAGGATGCCATGTGTGTAGTTAATCTACAATAACAAGAACACAATATAAGCAGATGAGTCATGATGACATTCACAACGAGATTAGGATTTTTATTTAATTGTCTCCTACTATTTTATCAAACTTCATAGCTCTTATCTATGAACATCAAAAACTATACTAATATTTTTTAGTGGGGTTGAGATCTCTATTTCTCACAAACACCTTGTGGATAGCACAACAAATATTAATAAGTTCAAAAGTAGGTAACTCTTTACCAATTGTACCTCTACAATTCTCAATATTTTTTTTTCTGACCTCTAGATCACATATAACCTTATGGATAGTACAACAAACTAAGTGATCTAGTTAAGTTGATTCTTCAATCCCATATGGTCATACTTAAACAATGCTATCTTTGTGGATAGCACAACAAAGCAATACTATTCAAAATATGCCATAAGCATCAATATGCACTTGATCAACATCATATCAATTTTTATAGTAAATCTTGTGCATAGCACAACAAGCTCACTAAGATCTTGACATATTCTATTGATCAAGTTTGAAGGAAGGCCCTTGTAGTGTCTACATCACTAATCAATCTAAGTCCGAAATTCAATAAGACCAAATTGACCAGGTCAGTAGGTGGAAGGCTCCTCATAGCTTTTCTTAGACACCAACATAGTTGGCCAGGCCAACATATAGATCTAATTAGAAAACCACCTATCGCACTTTCTTTGATATCAATTGATCTAAAGAATTCAACTTTTGAATTGAAAGTGAATCTCGACATTACAACTTAATATAATTTTTAAGAGAAACTTTAAACTGATCTCAGCACATCCTAACTACGATTATATAAAATGTACTTTACATATTATGCAATATGGCATGTAATCATAAAACATACTAGCAAACATATAATCATGCCAAAATCAAATAAGGGTGCAATTGACGTCATAACATATGACAAGCATATCCAATAAATACGACAAACCCTAATCATATTAGGCATGCATAACACTTTTAACCATACATCGATTTAAGCATTAAGCTACCATGATAATATAAATTTTAAATTATCATAAATTCATAATTTTAATAATTAAAATTTAAAATCATGGTACATATTGTTGCTCCTAGATTGATTTTGATGATTACAAAGCAGATTGAAGGGATACAAATAATTTTAAATTGATAAAGTCCTTATGCTCTTCAAGGGAAAAATCATAATTTCACTAAAATCCTGATTTGATAGTATCATTTGGTAGAACAAATGATTTGTAAACTATTGATGAAAATTTTATTATTTTTGGACTTATATTTTTGAAGTTATGAAGGTTTGAAGTGCATGAGTCGACTCATGAGTCAACTCATGGCACTATGAGCTGATTGGCACGCAAAAAAATTCCCATGGCATGCTAGTTTTCTGGCTTGGCACGACCTGTGAGTCGACTCATGAGTCGACCCACAAGGCATGAGTCGACTCATGAGTCGACCCCTGCTGATTTGAGCCAAGAATTTTCAGAAACTCATTTTCTGGCTGTTGTAACAGAAGTCGACTCATGAGTCGACTCCTGAAGCATGAGTCGACTCATGAGTCGACCCCTGCGACAGAAAATGTCAGCAACGGCTATTTTTTTGCCCATTTTAATTGCCTTTTATGCTTCCTAAAATTGCTCTAACGGCTCTTTATCTGCCTAAATTGTTTTCTCTTGCTTCTAATGCTATAAAATGTTTCAAATGGTGAAAGAAATGGCAGAGGAAGAAGATCAATCGGCAGATCAAACGAGAGATCAAATTCATTGAGAGGATCCAAAAGATATATGCAAAGTGATCAAAGAAATATTTGAGAGAAAAAGAAAAGAGGATCCAAAATCCACACGAGAGATTGTGAAAGAGATTCAAGAGCATTCAAAGAGAGGATTTGTCATGCCTATTGTTTCAACCTTGATCTAGAGATCTTTCAAAGCCTTCAAGAGATCTTCAATCAACGATCATCCTCTTCTCAAGCATTCATTCAAGCGTTCATCCACCTTGAGAAAATTCAAAAAGGGTTTCTTCATTTGAGTAAAGTGTTTTTAATTGTTATATTCGCTCATTTAAGGAGCTGTTATTGTATTAATTTGTGCTCTAAATTTTCTTACTCTTGTAAGTAATTGTTCTTGTTTTTGGAGGATTTCCAAAATAAGGAAAGGTTGATCCGAACCTGAAATCGGAGTGTTTTGAGTTTACTTGTACCCGAAAAACAAGTAGACTAGCTTGGGATAGCTAGTGTCGGAGTTTCCGATGTTTGTATTCGGATTGAATACAAGTATAGTGGATTGAAAATTCCCAAGTAGGAGCTTGGGGAGTGGATGTAGGTGCAAGGTTGGCACCGAACCACTATAAATCCTTGTGTTTGTGGTGTGCTTTATCACTTCACTTTATTTCTTTATTATATTCTTGCATTCCTGCTTTAGGTAATTAATATTGAATTAAAATCTTTGTCTTGTTCATCATAAGTAATTAATTAAGTCTAAAATTTTTAGAAACCCAATTCACCCCCCCCTCTTGGGTTGCATAGCTGGGCAACACATATAAAGTTAAAAATATTTTTTGAGTTTAAATATCAATGCTAAAAATCAATGCAATATTTTTGACAATGTATGATCAATAACAATTCTATTCAACTACTTTGCACTTGTTTGATCGAATTAGACAAGGGTGGTTCTAATACCACTATTGGATTCTGACCATATAGTAAAAAGTAATTTTTAAAATTTTTAAAATCAAACAAGTCAATAGCTTTAACAATTAAAACTATTGGTCGAAAGAAATTCTAGAATCACCTTGCTGATATTGATAAAACAAAACAAGCATGCCAAAAAGAATAGAATTTTAACTTTCACCAAAAAAGATGAAGTGGCATATTGGTGTTCTCTACAAGAATTCAAAGTAGAATCCCTCCAACGGTGATCCACATGAAACTTAGCCAAGATCCTTTCTAACCGATGTGCTGCCGCAACCTTTTCTTCTCAAGAACACTGCCGACTTCGAACTCAAGAAATGAATATGCTAAAGTCCAGTTGCTTCTGATCTTGCCACCAGAATGATACCAAAAAGATACTCTTTAGATATCTCACAACTTAGAATTTGATTTTTGACTCCAACACATGAAAAAATCAAACCTTAGGGCACACTAGCAACACTTGCTAAAAATCTCACCACCCTTCTTGCAAAATTTGCCACTCAATTTTTTCTTTCCTTTTTCTTAGATTTTTTCTAAAATTTTTCTTATGATTTTCATGCCCCTTATCTCTAGTTTCAATACAAAAACTTAGCAGCCAAGTCATGTGGGACATCCCCTTTAAATAAGGGATCAAGGGACGTGTCATGGGACCAAGGGGCACCAACCTTTGGCGCTCCACTTTCTCATGTGGTGAATAAATTTATCATGTGAAATTATGGTGCATGAGAGTCTTCACACAGAAGGACTCTCCCTCTTCTATGTGTCATAAAAATCCCAATTAATTTTGGTGACAAATCAAAGGAGATCAGGTTGAGAAATAAAGGCAATGCATTAAGATAAGAGTCTTCATGAAGGACTCTTCATTTTCACACATTAAAATGAGTGGGATGGTATTATTATTTTGGCATGGCATCTGGTGGGAACAGAGGAGTCATTCTCTACTTGAAATCATTTCAAGTTGGGTAGGAAACCAATTAAGATGATCTAATCCTATTAGGTCAAAGATAACTGATCTAGGTTAGCTCAAACACTTTGATCTAAACTAATGTAGGAACTTGGGTTAATACAATATGCTAGTATATCAAATTAACCTATTAAATTTATATTAAACTCTAATTAAATCAGACTAAAATCAAATTTCAAAGTGTATGACCCATTGGGTTTCAATCTAGCCAGCAGTGGACTAAGACATTTGATGTAACCCTAATCCGATGAGATTAGATCACTTGAAGAGTCCCAATCAACTTGGACTCTTCCAAATTAATTTTAAAATTAATCTATTTTAATTTTGATAAGTCCATAAGTCAAGATTGATGTCTAGCAATATGTCATGACTATCCGAAGGATTTAAAATTTTGATAAAAAATTATCAAAATACCCTTTAGTGGCAAGTTATCGTATAATTCAATCCTTCAGTCAAACAACACCTCAGATGAGCTGTGGACATAAAAATATATCAAACTTAATTACTTATCTTTATGTATCTCGATCTAAAGATGATGATTCAGTTGATGATATATTAAAAAATCTTTTCTAATTATCATCCTGCTTTGGTCAAAGACTTTCAAAATCACAGACCTATGAGATCACATAGGATGTTTGCTCTCCTTATTAGGAGTGACTGATCCCTTATTAATTACTTACAATCTTCATACACACTTTACCACATCTAGAACACTCCATATAAGGATCAAAGAACCAAGTTAGGAAGTGAATCAAAATATGGATCCATGTAAATAAGATACCATGGTGATCTCAGGTTAAATGATCACTTACACAACTCCCACTAGAGAATCATCAGTTGATATGTAAATAAGGCTCCATCTGATATTCTCTCATAGGTCTATTCAGTGAACTCATTCTCTAATGAGCATCTATATCTTTGTATTAGTGTTACCACACAAGTGGTTGTGATATCAACCACCCTCATTTCTGAGCATACATAGGATATGCCAGTCTTATCGGTATCATTGATTGTCGACTCAATGAATTAATGACTAAAAATATTTTAGATCATGGCTATCAAAGATTTAGATCTCACTGGCGTGATCTCATCACAGCCCTAAAAGTATTGTCCGAACCTATGGGGTTCATTATAATCTTAAAAATAATAAGATGCAGCATATAATGAATCAAAAATATCTATTTTATTAATAATATAAATATCAATTACATGAGTCTGGAAGATTAATTACAATAAATATCCTATCGCATCCTATATGCGATTGACTTGTAGGGCATTATTCTTTCATCGATCTCCTGAAAAGTACATGGGTATGCTTACGAAGAAAGTAAAGGAAATGTTCCTTATGAGAGATAAGGATCATCATGATGATTCTAATACATTTGACAAGATGATGTCTAACATCGACTTTGAGAAATGATTAGATGCAATGAAGTCAAAAATTGACTCAATACACTCAAATCAAGTATGGACCTTAGTGGATCCACCCGAGGGTATAGTATCCATTAGGTGTAAATAGATCTACAAAAGAAAAATAAGTACCGATGGTAAGGTAGAGACCTATAAAGCTAGACTTGTGGCTAAAGATTATAGTCAGCGTGAAGGCATTAACTATCAAAAAAATTTTTTATCCATAGCCATGCTGAAATTCATCCATACTCTACTTGCTGTTGCAGCTTATTATGATTATGAAATCTGACAGATGGATGTAAAAATTACCTTTCTGAATGGATATCTTGAGGAAGGTATCTATATGGAGCAGTCATTGGGTTTGATATTTGGTGATGGTGATCACAAAGTCTGTAAGTTGCAAAAGTTCATATACAGATTAAAACAAGCTTTTCAGAGTGAGAATCTTCATTTTGATAATACGATCAAATTATTTAGTTTCATCAAGAATGAAGAGAAATCTTGTGTATACATGAGGATCAGTAGAGCATAATAGCATTTCTCGTATTATACGTGAATGATATTCTCTTCATTAAAAATGATATTTTCATGTTGACCTCAGTCAAAAGATAGTTGTCTAAAGTATTCTCTATGAAAGACCTAGGAGAATTATCCTAGATTCTTAGAATAAAAGTCTATAGGGATAGATCTAAAAAATGCTAGATCTATCACAAAAGCTGTACATTAAAAAAATACTGAAGAGGTTCAGTATGAAAAACTCTAAAAGAGGACTCTTATCTCTATGGCATGGTATTCATCTCTCCAAGATGATGTGTCCGACCACATCTGAGGAAGTTCAGTACATGAGTAAGATTTTATATACCTCAGCCATAGGGAGCCTCATGTATGCCATGCTATGTACTTGATCTGATATTATCCTTACCATGAGTGTCACGAGTAGGTATCAGTCGAATCTAGACGAGGAGCACTAGGTAGCTGTGAAGAACATCCTTAAGTACTTGAGAAGAACTAAGAATTTATTTTTGATCTTTGACGGAGGTTCTAAGTTGTGAGGTGAGGGGTATACTGATTCAGACTCATATCTCATCATGATGATAGAAAGTCTACGTCAGGATATATTTTCACATGCAATGGTGGCACAATTGGCTAGAAGAGTTCCAAGCAATCCATCATAGCAGATTCGACCATGGAAGCCGAATATGTCACTACTTCGGATCCTACAAAGGAAGGCTTTTCGTTCAAGAAGTTGTTGTGGAGCTTGGGGTTATGATGTTGGATGCCATATCACTTTATTGCAACAATAATGGAGCTATATCACTTGCTCAGGAGCTGAGATCTCATCAGAAATTTAAGCACATCGAGCGGTGGTTTCATATCATATGCGACTATCTTGAAAAGAAATATGTCGAGGTATGAAGAGTAGACTCCACGAACAATGCGGCAGATCCACTAAGAAAATAATTGAGCCAGCCAAAGGTGGAAGTCCACCTTAAGAAGATGGGACTTAGATTAGTAGCCAATTGGCTTTAGTCCAAGTGGGAGATTGTTAGATGCATATCCTAGAAGCCAATACGACGGACATATTATAATTAGCATAGGACATAATTTTGTACTTAATACATTAATTTGATCAATAAAAGGATAAGTTTCATTTTTATTCAAGAGTAATGTGTTCTTAAATCATCCATGAAATTAATACTTTGATACATATTCTCTAACGTATTGAGAATTAGAGGTATATATAATTAATTTCTAAATACTCTCGATCATAGTATCATCATGAGGATGGTAATCGATCCAGATAGATCGACGCATAGATCGCTTCCTTCGAGATTGATGAGTCTCTAGTCTACAGTGTAGAGATACTAAGCGACGAGCATGGATAGTTGTTAGAGAATAACTAGTACTGAGCGTGACCTTACGAGAGATCACTTAGATTTTTACTCGATCGTTAGTGATTGTCTCAATGCTGTAGTTGTGTGAATGGTCCTTTGACCTACAATGATACGACTACTCGTAATGAGGCTATTGGAGTTTGACTGACACATAAACATGGTATCAATGAGTCCTTGTAGTGGATGTTGGCAATAATTGATCCACTATAGGAGTAGGGTGCACATCTAGATAGAATTTATCGATCTTGATAGATAGAAGTAGTCCAATAAGATTTGAGAGGTTAAGTATGAGAGTCTGTGGCCACAACAATATGATGGATGAAAAAGAATTTTTATGAGAATCATAATTGAACTTGAGCTAATCGAATCTATCATATGACTAATGATGAGGTTTGATAATTTATCCATGATCTGCCATCTAGTTGGGACTCACGATAGAAGAACTGAACATATGTAAACTATACCTTGAGGTTTCTTTTCGATTTTACTAGATTGCCACTATATACTGCTAGGTGTCACTAGTGGATTATGAGAGCTTACTAGGATTGCTTAGGATCGACAATCCTTGATGAGTTAGAATGAAATTATTCCGATCTATTGAAAAAAGTTTCAATAATACTATGACAGAGATCATGATATATCTCACCACCAGATAGAATTGAACCTATGGAGTCACACAACAAAGGGATTAGATTTGGAATAAGCAATTGGGCTTATAAAGTCTCAATTAGGTTTAGAGAAATCCTACTAGGTTCAGGATAACCTTGCTAGCATATGGTTGGATCCAATTTTCTCTTTGTATTTGAATTACTTATTTGATAAGATTAATTTAAATTCATTATCTACTAATAATCTAAATGAATTAGATTCATTGGGTTTAAATTGTTGGGTGCCTAGGATTTTGGATCAAATAAATTAAGGGTTCAAACCCTTAATCAATTACCTTGATTGTTCGCATAGGGTGCCACTTGATTTGATCAAGTTGGGCATGCCCACTTCAAAAAGAATGTGTGGGACCAGCTTGGGGCATCTTTTAAGCTCATGCGGTGTGTATAAAAGTGGATGCAAAGGCTTCAATTGTTGGCATCTAATGGATCTCCTAAAGGGGGTCAAATAACTAAGGCAAGAAGGATTCTTAATGCATGTAGGACTTGTATTAAGAAACTATTTAATTTTGAATAGGATTCAAACCTTTTGTCTATTTAAAGAGACCTTCTCTAAGATTCTTTACATCAGATTTTCAGCAGCCCATGCCTCCTAAAAGTCCCCCAATGCCTCTCTTTCTTCTCCCCTTTGGATCCAATGCCCAAACTAGTTGGGCATCTTCCATCTTCATGCCCAAGTGGAGCTTGGGTATCTCTTTTTCCTTGCTGATTTTTAGATCTTGATTGTTGCATAATCAAGGAAAGAAGAGCAAGAGAAGAAGAGAAGAAAAAGATCAAAGATCAAAGATCAAAGAGTTGATCACGATCCAGACTTCATTCAGATTCGCAGGGTGATCGTATTTAGAGAAGAAAGATCAACATCAAAGAGGACTGTTCCTGACTGATCCTGAGTGGATAACTGTAGAGACTGGGTACTTGTATAGTTAAGGCAGAATCTACTCTCTTTCAGATCTAGATTTCAAAAAAGAAATTATGAAATGGATATGTGATTCGATCACATATTTAATTTTAGCATAAAATTCAGCATGTATTCAATTTCAGCATATAAAGTAAATCATTGTGTTTTATATTTTTATACATGTATCAATTAAATTAAAAGATATTTTAATCTTCTATTCTACTGCATTGTTTAGAAAAAAAATATTTGAAACATACATGCATACCCCGACGTGAAATTTCTGTTATATGTATGTCCTAGAAGCCAATATGGTTGATACATTATAATATATCTAGAACATAATTTTATACTTTATATATTAATTTGATAATAAAAAGATAAATTTATTTTTTATTCAAGTAAGATGTGTCTTTGAATCATCCATGTAATTAACTTTCGATACATATTTTCAAAGAGTTGAGAATTAGAAACATGTATTTAATTCCTAAATACTTTCGATCATAGAATCATCATGAGGATGGTGATCGATCTAGATAGATCGATGCATAGATTGCTTCCTTCGAGATAGATGAGTCTCTAGTCTATAGTGTAGAGACACTAGACAATGAGTGTGGATAGTTGTTAGAGAATAACTAGTACTGAGTGTGACCATACGAGAGATTACTTAAATTTCTATTCAATCGTTAGTGATTATTTTAATGCTGTAGTTATATGAATGGTCTTTTGATCTAAGTGGCACGACTGCTCGTAGTGAGACTGTTGAAGTTTGACTGACACATAAATATGGATCTCAATGAGCCCTTATAGTGGATGTTGGCGATAGTTAGTCCACTGTAGGAGTAGGGTGTGTTGGGAAATGTGTCCCAAAAAGCCAATCGTCAAGCTGTTGACGGTTGAGCAACCAAGTATTGTAATTGATTTGTTAATAAATAAAATATATTTGGCATTTTCATCATAAGCTTTCATCTTCTAATAAACTCCGTTGTTATGATGAAGTCCTTAGGACTATTTAAGTTCGATAAAGAGAGGATTTATCGATTAATCCTTAAAACTGTTCACGACCAAATGATAAGCTGTTAATAAGGATGACAGCTTCTATCGAGCATAGGTCACTGTAGGCCATATGGGTTGGTTGTCCTCTTAACCAAGGAGTGTGGAGACACTGGTATGACATACAGGTGAGATGTAAGGGTACATCATCATTGAACGTGACCAACTCCAGAGTATTCTGCTGTCGAGAATGTCTCAGATGGGATATAGGTATAAGTGTCCCTTAGACTTGAGATCGCCTCAGTGACTTGCAAGCAACTCACTGTGCTTTGGTACTGGACTAACTGAATTTCTAATTCAGGAATGGAAAGCTTCTGGGCACAGTCAAGTACTTGCGAAGTCAGAGTGTGATCGAGATGGGATTGACCACTCCAAGAGTTGGAGAAGAATGAGTCGCTGTATTTCAATTTAGCAAAACCTTGGCCAGGGTAATCCATCAGATGGATTTGATATTTTGAAATACAATGTGGACAACCTGATCAGAGTTGATAGTTAAACTCTGGGGTGTCCTATGATCATTTTGGTCAAGGAGATGAATTATATGAAAACTATATCCGCATGGATTCTAGGATGTTGTTCTACACATTCGACCTATCCGGTCGTCGGGTACCATTGCTAGATGGTCACTTTGATTGGTATAGAAATTTATTCCTATACTACCAGCTTAGGTTCGGACCTATGAGGTCACACACATTAGAGTTCATGATCCGATCAGATGGTTAATCAACGATTAAGAATCGTTCTAGGGTTAAATGATCAATACGATTGACATTTAACCCAGTGCAAGTGTTGCAGGAGGATCTATTAGCAATTCGATTGCTGATTGGCTTAATTTGATTAAGCCAATGGGCTGAGATTAAGTCTAATTAAATATAATTTAATTAGATTTGATTTGAGCTTGATTGGATCAAGTCCAATTGGTTTATTGGATAAGCCAAGTGCAAGGAAAAATTAGTCCTAGTTCAACTAGGACTTGGGTCAATCTAATTTCTAATTTGATTAAAAAATTAAATCAGATTTAAATCTAATTTAATCTGATTAAATTAGGTTCTTAATTGGGTTAAGACCTATTTTAATTGGGTTAATCTAATTTTGATTTGATTTGGTTTGGGAAACCAAATTAAAACAAGTCATAAGACAGAATCCTAGTAAGACTAGGATTCCACCTTGCGCCACATAATCCTTCTCCACGCCCTCTCTCTTATTCAACGCCAATCTCCACTTATTTTGTGTGACAAAAGCCCTCTCCCAGATCTCTCCCACGTTCACAAAAGGTCTCTTCTCTTCTTTCTTACATGGAAGGTGGTTTGGATCAAATCTAAAAGGAATAAGTTTGGATTTCGAATTCTATGAGATAGAGTTTTAGAAATCCAAAACTCTTTCAATTTTGCACCGAATTTATCCAAATTTTTTTTAGAATTTTTGTAGATTTTAGGGTATACATTATGAACCTTTTTCTGGTGATCCATAAATGAAAATATGAAGGAGGTGCTCAAGAGTTGGGCGTCCCTTAACTTGCCATGTTTGGATAAGCCTTGACTAGGTGTTTGACCTAGACAAGGACTCCATCATATCTCTCTATATAAGATGATTTTCTTCATGAAATTTTCGGATAAGTCAAATATTTGAGAGTCCTTTGTGCCATCCAAAAATCAGAGAGAAATACTTTTGGGTCATGGAGATATAAAAGATGCAAGTTTGGGTGTCTAGAGAGAAAAACGTGAAGAAGAAGAGGGTCTTCTTCTAGGGTTTTTGTTTTCATATCTTTCCTCCATCCATCTTGAGTTTTCTGAGAGTGTCTCAGATCTGAAACTCCTCCTTCTACTTTCCATCTTTGAAAGAGTTCAAATCAAAAAGAAAGAGGCACCTGATCAACCATCAAAGAAGGATCAGCGTAGTACTAGCATACTGTGCTGATTTCCTGAAGCAGGACTTCTGATCGAGATTCGTGGGCTCGTGTGGACGACTCCTAGAGGTCGGATGCATGTGCGGCTTGCAACATCATTCTCAAGCCCAGATCAACAAGGTTAGAACGTCTAACTTGCAAGGTAATAGATCTGATCTATTATTTAATACATACATTAGATGTAATATAGAAACATGTTGATATGATCAACATGTAGTTCATGCTATATTTATATATTTTAATTTTTGATTTAATGCTATGTAATAATCATGTAATAAGATCTTAGATCTAAAGATTTTTTAATTTTATAAAATAAATTTTGATTTATTTTGGTCTTCCGCTGTATGATCTTGAAAAAGTTTCAAGATCTAACCCTGAAACCCTAGATATGGTTCCTACAATTGGTATCAGAGCCTAGGTTCTTTATTACATGATTATTGATATATGCTTAGATTATTTTTTAGATTAGATCTAATTTATAATCTGATTATTAAATCTAAAATTAAAATTTTAGATCAATCACAAACTGCAAGGTTTTCCTGCTGTAAGGTTTACCCCTTACAGTGCAAAGGTTGTCCTAGTTTGTGTAGATCTATCTTTAATCATAAATTTGTTAGATATGATCTAGATTAAATTTATGATTTATTAGATTTAAAATATATTTAAATCTAAAATAAAATCTCTTTGTTAATAATTTTTGTGCAAAGAAATTGTTTAAAGTTGAAATTGTTTCAATTACATGAACCCGTTTAGATTAGATCTAAAGTAGTTTCATATTTATTTCACTTGTATCTTGATTATGAATCAAACATGCAATATGGTTGGTAGAATCATATTGTAAAATTATTTTATAAATATGAAAATTATTTTTTTTGAAAGGCCGAACCCAACCCTCAGCCCAAAACTTAATTAAGAATTAAGAAGTTGTTTGATTAGGTTCTAGGATTGTGAATTGAAGAACCTAAGACACAAATCATAACACATTGGGTTAATGGGTTAGTGGGAATTAGGTCCATTAATTGGGTTAGACCTATGGTTAGATTAAAGATGGACTTAGAGAATTGACTAAATCTAATCAATTGTTGTCTTAGATTAGGTCAAGGATTCTCTAGATCAATTACAATAGTTGTAGTTGGTCAAGTCCATGTCTTTAACGAGAACCAAATGGACTTGATTCTTGGCTAAGTGGTCTAGCACGAACTGTTAGGTTGATTTAATCGAAACTAATTAAACCAGTTGGTGTCTAAGGTAAACCAGACCGGTGGTTTTTAATTGGGAGCCCGCTTACCTGGTCATTTTTGATGGTGTCTAAGGCAAGCTTTGGCAGACCCTCCCACTGATCGAACTTACCTGACCTCTTGGTGAAATTATGTTTTGATCAGATCACTTGACTATTCGAGCTGACCCATGTCAGCTAGGTAAATCAGTGTGACTGATTTAGGTGCTCCTAGACCAGCCCTTTTAATGGTCTCCCTTAAGCTGACTTGGTGAAGCCAGTGGGAGGATCATGATAAGTTGGTTCATCTGACTTCATCCTCTATATTATTTAAATCCTCTAAAATTATTAGGTCCTTAAAATGATAAAGTTATGGAGATAACTGAATCATAGCCTCCCATTAAGGTGTTTGATAATGAGTCCATTAACTCAATAATCATTGCAGACCCAAAGGCCTGGTGCTTGTTGACTAATGGAATTATCACTCATTATATGACGACATGGAAGTATCTCTCTAATGGTGGTTAGGTGAGCCAACCAAAGTTGGACTTAATCATTCGTTGGTTAGATACACCATGTATGATCATGTTAATGGTTGGACCTAACTGGATCCTTACAGTGGAGGCCAAAGCCTACTGATTAGGTTTCTGGGGCAAAATTAAAATTACTAGAAATTATTTAGAGAAACAATTGGTTATGAACCTACCCCTAGATGTACATGGGTTGGCCAACCAAAGTTGGGCTTGTGTGCAGTCTAAGTGGATTCTAGTACCCGCTAAGGAATTAGGGTAATTCCTCGAATTGGAGGTAGAGGCTACCAATTTGAATAAAATAGTGGGAGAAACCTTTTGATTAAAGTCTAAATCTTTAGGTTTAATGAATCAATTACTAATTAGGTTATGGTTCTCCTTTATGCAAATATGGCCACTTCCCTATCGCTCCGATCATTGTTGGACAATGATAAGTTGGTGGGACCCAACTTCGGTAGCTGGTACCGAAAGTTGAAGATAGTCCTGGAGCATGAACGGATCCTATATGTGATAATGGATCCTGCACCTGAGGAGTCAGTTGTCAATGCATGTGGAATAGTCAGAGACACTTACCAGAAGTGGCTCAGTGATCGGACCACGGTGCGCTGTATCATGCTGGCTGCCATGAGCGACGAGTTCAGTCGCAGATTCGAGATGGCTCAGTTAAAGGATATGCTTCAAGTGTTGGAGGATGCCTTTGGCACACCCGATGACGTAGAGAGGCACAAAACTAGTTGTGTCATCTTCAATGCCAAAATGTGGGATGGTGTCTCTGTCACTGATCATGTATTGTACATGATCGAGCTGATGGAATGATTGAGCAAGCTTGACTTTTCCTTGCATGAGCAGCTTGGGAAAGATGCAATACTGAACTCGCTGCCCAAGTCTTATCTCCCATTCCTCACTCATTATAGAATGACAAAGCTTGAAGAGAACTACCACGGGTTACTGGGGTTGCTTCAGAACTTTGAGAAGGATCACCAACTTCACAAGGAGTCGGTGAACTTAGTGGGAGGGTCGTCTTCTGGTTCTCGACCTTTTGAGAAAGGAAAGAAGAACAAGAAGAAGAAAGTGAAGAAGGTGCAAGTTCAGGCTGGGACATCAGTGCAGAGTCGGACCAGAAAGATCAAGCCTGATAAGAGTCTTTTCTACTGGAAAGCACCCTAGATTAGATAGTATGTCAGATATCTACTTATGGCACTGTAGGCTAGGTCATATAAACAAGAACAGAATAAACAGGTTGACTCAAGAGAAAATCCTCACAGTCAGTGATTGTGAATCACTTCTAACCTGTGAGTCTTGTCTTCTTGGTAAAATGACCAAGTCACTTTTTACTGAAAAAGGTGAGAGAGCTACTGAGCTCTTGGGCCTAGTACATACTGATGTATGCGGGCCCATGAGCACCAGTGCTAGAGGTGGATATTTCTACTTCATAACTTCATGGATGACCTATCCCGATATGGATATGTCTATCTGATGAAATATAAGTCGGATTCATTTGAAATGTTCAAACGATTCCGAAGTGAAGTAGAAAAATAAACTGAGAAGAGTATTAAAACTCTTCGATCTGATCGAGGAGGAGAATACCTTTCTAGTGAATTTCTCATATATCTAGGAGAGAATGGGATTCTCTCCCAATGGACTCCTCCAGAAACACCACAGCATAATGGTGTGTCTGAAAGGAGGAATCGGACTCTGTTAGACATGGTTCGATCCATGATGGGTTTTGCTAGCTTGCCAATATCCTTCTGGGGATATGCACTCGAATCGACCTGTTATCTGTTAAATAGGGTTCCAAGTAAGTCAGTAATTAAGATTTCATATGAGATATGGATAGGGTGTAAGCCAGTACTTTCACACCTTAGGGTCTGGGGGTGCCCGGCCTATGTCAAACGATTAGTCACAGATAAACTTGGATCTAGGTCTGACAAATGCTCATTCATAGGGTACCCCAAAGAGACAAAAGGATATTTTTTCTACCATGCTGATGAACAAAAGGTATTCGTCAGCCTTAAGGCAATCTTTTTAGAAAAGGAGTTCCTTGGTGAAGGAACCGTTGCCTCTAAGGTTGAACTTGATGAAGTTCAACAGGTAGAAGGACCGACACCAATAGCTGAACCTGAGTCGGATATGATTAGATCAGATCTAGAGCCCAATATACCTGCACCATTAGGTGATCCGGTAGAGTACCGCATCAGCCGGACAGATACTACAGTTTCTTGGTCTGGGACGGTGATCCCATCGAACTTGATGAGAATAATGAGGATCCGATCACCTATATGGATGCAATGCAGAGATCTGATTTCGAGAAATGGCTTGAAGCCATGAAATCCGAAATAGAGTCCATGAAGGTCAATAATGTATGGACATTGGTTGACCCACCTGAAGGGGTTAAACCCATTGGGTGTAAATGGGTCTTCAAAAGGAAGAGGGGCGCAGACGGAAAGGTGGAGACCTATAAAACCCGTCTAGTAGCCAAGGGGTATCGTCAACGTTATGGTATTGACTATGACGAGACGTTTTCTCCTGTGGCAATGCTCAAATCCATTCGGATAATGCTTGCAATAGCTGCCCATCTGGATTATGAGATCTGGCAGATGGATGTAAAGATAGCTTTTCTGAATGGAAAGCTGACCAAAGAGGTGTATATGATACAACCTGAGGGGTTTACATCCACAGACGAGTCCAAGGTGTGCAAGCTTCAGAGATCCATTTATGGATTGAAGCAAGCTTCTCGAAGTTGGAACATGCATTTTGATAAGGTGATCAAAACGTATAGCTTCATTAAGAATGAAGAAGAGCCCTGCATCTATAAATGGGCAAATGGTCCAGTTGTGGTATTCTTTGTCTTGTATGTGGATGACATTCTCTTAATCGAGAATGACATCCCCGCACTATAGGGAATAAAAGTTTGGTTGTCATCACAGTTCTCCATGAAGGACTTGGGTGAAGCATCCTACATCCTAGGGATGAAGATCTATAGGGATAGATCTAAAAGGATGCTTGGGTTATCCCAGTCCATGTACATAGACACTGTGCTAAAGAGGTTCAGCATGGAGAATTCCAAGAAGGGCTATCTACCGATAGGCCATGGAATTTCTCTCTCTAAGAAGGATTGTCCGATAACTCCTGAAGAGAGAAAGCGTATGAGTAGAGTCCCATATGCTTCAGTCGTGGGATCTATCATGTACGCCATGACATGTACAAGACCAGATGTGGCATACTCACTAGGAGTAGTGAGTAGATACCAATATGATCTTAGAGAAAACTATTGGAAAGTGGTTAAAGCCATCCTTAAGTATTTGAGAAATACTAAGGACCAATGGTTGGTTTATGGCGAGTCAGATCTGAAACTTGTGGGGTTCACAGACTCCAGCTTCCAATCTGACCATGATGACAGCAAGAGTGTGTCGGGTTATATCTTTACTCTAAATGGTGGAGCCATCTGCAGGAAGAGTTTCAAGCAGCATACTGTGGTAGACTCTGTTTGTGAAGCGAAGTACATCGCAGCATCAGATGCCGTGAAAGAAGCTGTGTGGCTGAGGAAATTCATCAACGAGCTCAGAGTAGCACCCTCCCTCGATGGTCCGGTCCTGCTCTACTGTGACAGCACTGGTGCCATAGCTCAGGCGAAGGAACCCAAAGCATATCAGCGGACGAAGCACATCTTGCGTCGCTTCCACCTGGTCTGGGAGATCGTGGATCGAGGTGACGTCGACCTTCAGAAGATCGACGAAAAGGAGAACCTAGCCGACCCCTTCACTAAAGCCCTGGCAATAAAGGAGTTCGACAACCACAAGTCGAAGATGGGTATTAGATACTGTGCCGAGTGGCTTTAGGACAAGTGGGAGTTGTTGGGAAATGTGTCCCAAAAAGCCAATCGTCAAGCTGTTGACGGTTGAGCAACCAAGTATTATAATTGATTTGTGAATAAATAAAATATATTTGGCATTTTCATCATAAGCTTTCATCTTCTAATGAACTCCGTTGTTATGATGAAGTCCTTAGGACTATTTAAGTTCGATAAAGAGAGGATTTATCGATTAGTCCTTAAAACTGTTCACGACCAAATGATAAGCTGTTAATAAGGACGACAGCTTCTATCGAGCATAGGTCGCTGTAGGCCATATGGATTGGTTATCCTCTTAACCAAAGAGTGTGGAGACACTGGTATGGCATACAGGTGAGATGTAAGGGTACATCGTCATTGAACGTGACCAACTCCAGAGTATTCTGCTGTCGAGAATGTCTCTGATGGGATATAGGTATAAGTGTCCCTTAGACTTGAGATCGCCTTAGTGACTTGCAAGCAACTCACTGTGCTTTGGTACTGGACTAACTGAATTTCTAATTCAGGGATGGAAGGCTTCTGGGCACAGTCAAGTACTTGCGAAGTCAGAGTGTGATCGAGATGGGATTGACCACTCCAAGAGTTGGAGAAGAATGAGTCGCTGTATTTCAATTTAGCAAAACCTTGGCCAGGGTAATCCATCAGATGGATTTGATATTTTGAAATACAATATGGACAACCTGATCAGAGTTGACAGTTAAACTCTGGGGTGTCCTATGATCATTTTGGTCAAGAGGATGAATTATATGAAAACTATATCCGCATGGGTTCTAAGGATGTTGTTCTACACATTCGACCTATCCGATCGTCGGGTACCATTGCTAGATGGTCACTTTGATTGGTATAGAAATTTATTTTTATGCTACCAGCTTAGGTTTGGACCTATGAGGTCACACACATTAGAGTTCATGATCCGATCAGATGGTTAATCAATGATTAAGAATCATTCTAGGGTTAAATGATCAATACGATTGACATTTAACCCAGTGCAAGTGTTGTAGGAGGATCTATTAGCAATTCGATTGCTGATTGGCTTAATTTGATTAAGCCAATGGGCTGAGATTAAGTCTAATTAAATATAATTTAATTAAATTTAATTTGGACTTGATTGGATCAAGTTCAATTGGTTTATTGGATAAGCCAAGTGCAAGGAAAAACTAGTCCTAGTTCAACTAGGACTTGGGTCAATCTAATTTCTAATTTGATTAAAAAATTAAATCAGATTTAAATCTAATTTAATCTGATTAAATTAGGTTCTTAATTGGGTTAAGACCTATTTTAATTGGGTTGATCTAATTTTGATTTGATTTGGTTTGGGAAACCAAATTAAAACAAGTCATAAGACAGAATCCTAGTAAGACTAGGATTCCACCTTGCGCCACATAATCCTTCTCCACGCCCTCTCTCTTATTCAACGCCAATCTCCACTTATTTTGTGTGACAAAAGCCCTCTCCCAGATCTCTCCCACATTCACAAAAGGTCTCTTCTCTTCTTTCTTACATGGAAGGTGGTTTGGATCAAATCTAAAAGGAATAAGTTTGGATTTCGAATTCTATGAGATAGAGTTTTAGAAATCCAAAACTCTTTCAATTTTGCATCAAATTTATCCAAATTTTTTTTGGAATTTTTGTAGCTTTTAGGGTATATATTGTGCACCCTTTTTTGGTAATCCATGCATGAAAATATGAAGGAGGTGCTCAAGAGTTGGGCGTCCCTTAACTTGCCATGTTTGGATAAGCCTTGACTAGGTGTTTGACCTAGATAAGGACTCTATCATATCTCTCTATATAAGATGAGTTTCTTTGTAAAATTTTAGGATAAGTCAGATATTTGAGAGACCTTTGTTCCATCCAAAAATTAGAGGGAAATACCTTTGGGTCATGGAGATATAAAAGATACAATTTTGGGTATCTAGAGAGAAAAATGTGAAGAAGAAGAGGGTCTTCTTCTAGGGTTTTTGGTTTCATATCTTTCCTCCCTCCATCTTGCGTTTCCTGAGATCATCTCAGATTTGAAACACCTCCTTCTACTTTCCATCTTTGGAAGAGTCCAAATCAAGAAGAAGGAGGCACCTGATCAACCATCAAAGAAGGATCAGCGCAGTACTAGCATACTGTGCTGATTTCCTGAAGCAGGACTTCTGATCGAGATTCGTGGGCTTGTGTGGATGACTCCTAGAGGCCGGACACGTGTTCGGCTTGCAACATCATCCTCAAGCCTAGATCAACAAGGTTAGAACATCTAACTTGCAAGGTAATAGATCTGATCTATTGTTTAATACATACATTAGATGTAGTATAGAAACATATTGATATGATCAACATGTAGTTCATGCTATATTTATATATTTTAATTTCTAATTTAATGCTATGTAATAATCATGTAATAGGATCTTAGATCTAGAGATTTTTTAATTTTAGAAAATAAATTTTGATTTATTTTAGTCTTCCGCTGTATGATCTTGAAAAAATTTCAAGATCTAACCCTGAAATCCTAGATATGGTTCCTACAGGGTGCATATCAAGATGGGATCTATCGATCTTGATAGAGAAGAGTAGTCCTATGAGAATTGAGAAGCTCAATCTGAGAGTCTGTGGTCACAACAGTGTGATTGATGAAAAAAAATTTTCATAGAAATCAGAATTGGACTTGAGCTAATCGAATCTATCATATGACTAATGATGAGGTTTGACGATTTATCCATGATCTGCCATCAAGTCGGAACTCATGATAGAGAGACTGAATCATATGTTAACTATATCTTGAAGTTTATTTTTGATTCTATTGAGTTGTCACTACATATTGCTAGGTATCACTGGTGGATTGTGAGAGCTCACTAGAGTTGCTCAAGATTGACAACCCTTGATGAGTTAGAGTAGAATTATTCTGACCCATTGAAAAGAGTTTCAATGATACTTTGATGGAGATCATTGTATATCTCACTACCAGATAGAATTGAACCGATGGGGTCACACAACAAAGGGATTAGACTTGAAATAAGCAATTGAGCTTATGAAGTATCAATTAGGTTTAAAAAAATCTAATTGAGTTCAAGGTAATCTTGCTAGCACATGGTTGGACCCAATTTTTTCTTTATATTTGATTTTCTTATTTGATAAGATAATTCAAACTTAATTACTTGCTAATAACCTAAATAAATTAGATTCATTGGACTTCAATTATTGGATGTCTAAAGTTTAGGATCAAATAAATTAAGGGTGCAAGTCCCTAATTAATTTTCTTGATAGTTAAGTTGGGGTGCCACCTTGATTTGATCAAGTTGGGCATGACTATGCTTTAGAGGGCATATGAATCCCTATTGGGACGTCCCTTAGGTGCATTTTGGGGTATGATTTAGTGGGTGCAAGGGCTCCAAGAATTGGCGCCTAATAGGTTTCCTAAAGGAAGTTGAATAACTTATATTATTAGGAAACCTAATGCAAGTAGGACTTATATTATGAGATTGAATAAGATTCAATCTTTATGTCTATTTAAAGGGGCCTCCCTTAAGGTCCCTAAGGATCACAACCAGCAGCCCACATGCCCCGTAGGAGTGCCCCCACGCCCTCTCTTCTCCTTCCCTTGGACATCCACATGCCCCACCATTGGGCATCCCACTTCTTCACGCCCATAAGGGCTTTGGGCGTCCCTTTTGAGTGTTGGTTCCTAGTGTTTGGTAGCAGCATATTCAAAAAAAGAAAGGCAAGAGAAGAAGAGAAGAAGAAGATCAAGGAAAGAGATCAAAGAGTTGATCATGATTCAGATTTCGTTTAGTTTCGTAGGCTAAATTTTTTTGGAGAAGAAAATGCAATCTTAAGAGGGCTGTTCTAGACTGATCCTGAGTGGATATCCATAGAGGTCGGATATTTGTATGGCTAAGGAAGAGTGTCTTCTCTTCTAGATCCAGATTTGAAGAAAGAAATGATGAAACAGGTATGTGATTCGATCACATATTAAATTTCAGCATATGTACAATTTCAGCATATGAAGTAGATCCTTGTGGTTTATGTTTTAATGTATGCATGATATAGATTAAAAGAAGTTTTAATCTTCTATTTTATTGTGATGTTTAGAAAATAAAATTTTGAAACATATATGCATGCCCCAATATGAAAATTCTAACTGTGGTATCAGAGCCACGGGTTTCATATGCATGAAATTGACATGCATGTTTTGAAAAGAATTTCAAAATCTGATTTTTTTTTTAATACATGAGATGTATAGATGAATATTTTGAGTCTGGATTTTATTTTGAGTTTAATTTTAGAACATATAGATGATATGTCTAAGCATGCATAGATCTGAATTTTGATCTAGAATGATTTCTAGTTCATGTTCATGTGATATATAAATGCATGCATAAACCTGAAATTTTATTTGACCTAATTCATGATTCATATATGAGATATGTGATTGCATGTTTAGGTCACAAAATTTATTTTTGATGTAATTCAAGATTTGTATATGAGATATATAATATCAGTATTGATCTGAATTTTATTTAGATCTAAATTGTATATGCATATATGAGATATATTTTTGTATGTTAAATTTAAAAATTATTTTTATGATTTAAAATTTACTTTTCATACAAAGAATTTAGATCTAAAATTTGATTTTAGAATCTAAAATTTATATTTATGCATGAGGATTTTGGTTATGAAAAAAATCAAAAATTAGGTTATGTAATTAGATTGCATCTAAAGTTTTTGATTTGAATGGTATGGATTTAATTCAATTAAGTAATTGGTCAAACTGAGTCAAGTATTGATGAGGGTTAGATCAATTAAGTAATATGATCATACAATTTTTGTTGATCAAATCAATTGAATCCCATATGTAGAATCGATTAACCTAAGAACCTAATTTGGCTCGATGGTTTGAGCCCGATTCACTTGAGTTAACTTATTTGGACCAATTGACCTATTGGTGTCTAAGGTAAGTAATTGAGATATGATTATTTAACTGGTTTTATTAGCTAATCTGGTCAATTTATTGGTGTCTAAGAAAAGCAATGGGGAGATCCTACCGATCTCCACTTACTTGGCCAATTTGGAAGATTGAGTCTTCAATTGGGTTGCTTGATATTTTTGGTTTAACCCATGATAATTAGATCGATCATATGATGACTGATTAGATGAGACCTAAACTTAAATCTCTCCATAAATATTAAGTCTATAGGTCTTCCACCATTGTAGATGTGCGGGCGTGCTACTGGTATTGATTGTTCTCAGTTGGTTACAGTGGTTCAATTGCATCAGGAACACACAACTACTCTATTAGCAAAGAATTGCTCCAGGGTGAGGATGGGGTTAAGCCCAATAACTATTAGGTGAGGGACCCAATGATGGCCTTATACCTGCTTGTGAATGGTGGGTCGGGCTTAACTAAGGAGTGTAGTCAATAACTGTTAGGTGAGCTCACATGACTTAGAGACCAAGTCACTGCAACATGCTTAGAGAAGTATCTGGGCAAAGAGTTATCCATGCATCAGTGTGCATGTTACCTTAACTGTTAGGTGAGGTGCATGGCATCGGTAGGATCGTGCACCCACTAGGAATCCTTTGTCATGTTAGGATTTTCATTTCCTATCCGGAGAGTGGAGGGATCCAAAAAACTAGTGGGAGCCATTGTTTACATTTTAAAGTCCTTAGAAGAAAATATAATATTAAAGTATAAAATCTAACTAGAATCTCTACTCTCATAGTTAAATAATATCAGTCTCAAACCCTCTAGCCCGCATCTTTGAAACCAATCATTTGATTGAAACTAATTACAAAGACTGGCTCAAAAATCTCAGGATTGTCCTGACCTCAAAAAAATTAAGTTATATGCTCGATCAGAAATCCATATTATTACCAAACTATCTTACTGCTGAGTAAAGAGCTATGTTTTAAAAGTGGACGGATGAAGATAGTCGGGTCAAGTGCTATGTGCTGGCATCTATGTCAAACGAATTGCAAAGCTAGCATAAGTATATACCCACTGTCAGGGCTATGATAACTCACCTACAAGAGTTGTATCGTGAGCAGAGCCATACTGCACACTTCGAAGTATCTAAGAGACTCTTCAATTTTAAGATGCGCGAAGGGCAATCTATCCATGAGCACTATATGACAGTGATTAAGGATATTGAGGAGCTTGGAAAGCTCGGGCTTGAAATGCAAAAAGAATTACAGATGGATTTGGTCCTTCAATCCCTTATGAGTTTATATAGTCAATTTATTATAAATTTTTATATGAACAAACTTGATTGCACTATATCCAAACTAATCAACATGTTGGTCACTACGGAAGAAACCTTGAAGAGTTCAAGAGGCACTGTTCTCGCTGTGGAGTGAACTTCTTCCAAGAAAAAGTCTACTGGATAGAAGAAAACAAAATCCGTTAAGAAGCAGAAGAAAGAGAGCAAGCTAAGAAAGAACATTCCTAAGAAGGCCGAAGCAAAGGGAAAGTGTTTCCACTGTGATGCTAAAGGTCATTGAAGGAGGAACTGTCCACTCTACCTGGAGAGCCTAAAGATCAAAAAGGGTGATAAACCTTTGGAAGGTATGCTTGTAATTGACTCTAACCTTATGATTTCTTCTACTTCTAGTTAGGCATTAGACTCTGGTTCGAGTGCTCATATATGTATTTCAATGTAGGATCTAATAGAAAGTAAGAGATTGAGGAAAGATGACATGATCCTTCGGATCGATAATAGAGTAAAAATTACTACAAAAATTGTTGGCACTTATCTTCTTCGATTATTATCTGATTATAGTTAGATTTGAAAGACTGTTATTTTGTTCTTATAACTAGTTGGAACTTGATTTTTGTGTCTGTGCTAGCATAGAAAGATTTTGAAATTAGTTTTAATAAAAACTTTTATTCTATTTATTTACAAAATAAATTGATTGTACAAGGTCTTTTAATTGATAGTCTATATCACTAGCATGTTGATGCGAATATAAATATGAACGAGCAAATAGTGAATGCCATAGGTCAAAAGAGATCTAGAGATGAAATTAATCAGAAGTACTTGTGGCATCATAGATTAGGCCATATTAGAGAGGATAGGATAAACAAACTAGAAAAAGATGGGATCCTTGGCTCTCTTAACCTAGAGTCGTATCCAGCTTGTGAATTTTGTCTTTGAAAAAAAATGGCCAAGTTATCCTTTGTAGGACATGGGGAAAGGGCTACTGAGTTACTTGCCCTAGTACACACTGATGTGTGTGGATCATTTGATGTGTAGGCCAAGAGGGTTACAGCTACTTCATTACCTTTACCGATGATCTATCTAGGTATGGGTTTGTGTATCTGATGAAACACAAGTCTGAAGCTTTTGAAAAGTTCAAAGAATTCAGACATGAAGTAGAAAAAAAAATTGATAAACCCATTAAGGTTCTTCGATCGGATCGAGGAGGTGAATACCTTAGTCAATAATTTTTGAGATATCTTAAGAATAATGGCATAGTCTCTCAATAGACTCCTCCTGGAACATCTCAACTCAATGGGGTATCTGAAAGGAGGAATAGGATCCTATTGGATATGGTTAGGTTTATGATGAGCTTCACTGATCTATCTTTATATCTTTGGGAACATATCTTATTAACTGCCATTCATCTATTGAATAGGGTTCTATCAAAGTTTGTTCCTACTACACCTATGAGATATGGCACGGTAAGAAGCCAAGTCTAGGTTATCTTAAGACTTGGGGATGTCCGACCTATGTTAAGAGACAGATGGTTGATAAATTAGAGGATAGATTTGTAATAGCTCATTTTATAGGGTATCCAAAAGAATCCATGGGATACTACTTCTACTTTCCATAAGATCATAATGTAATTGTAAGTCAGAATGCCATATTCTTAGAAAAGCAGTTTATCCAGGATGGTGGCAGTGGAAGGTTAGTTGAGTTTGAAGAGAAGGTCTCTGAAGAGCAAAGAGCTATAGATCCTCAGGAATCCATTATTTATGAGCCAGTAGTTGATGTTTCTCTACCACCTCGTAGATCTAGTAGGATCTCCTGATCTTCTAAAAGGTACATGGGTATGCTTACGAAGAAAGTAAAGAAAATATTTCTTATGGGAGATAGGGGTTATGGTGATGATTCTAATACCTTTGACAAGGCGATGTCTGACATCGATTTTGAAAAATAGTTAGATGCAATGAAGTCAGAAATTAACTCGATGCACTTAAACCAAGTATGGACCTTAGTAGATCCACCTGAGGGTATTGTACCTATTGGATATAAATGGATCTACAAAAAAAAAATAGGTGTCGATGGTAAGGTAGAGACCTATAAAGCTAGGCTTATAGCAAAAGGTTATAGTCAGCACGAGGGTATTGACTATCAGAAAATCTTCTCGTCCGTAGCCATGCTGAAATCTATTTGCACTTTGCTTGCTATTGCAGCTTATTATGATTAAGAAATCTGACAGATGGATGTGAAAACTGTTTTCTTGAATGGATATCTTGAGGAAGATACTTATATGGAGCAGCTTTTGGATTTCACATCTGGTGATAGTGATCACAGAGTTTGCAAGCTGCAAAGGTTCATATATGGATTGAAGCAAGTTTCTCGGAGTTGGAATCATCATTTTGATGATGCGATCAAATCATTTGATTTCATCAAAAATGAAGAAGAACTTTGTGTATGCAAAAAGATCAGTGGGAGCGCAATAACATTCTTCGTATTGTATGTGGATGATATTCTTCTCATTGGGAATGATATTTCCATGTTGACCATGATTAAAAGATGGTTGTCTAAGAAATTCTCCATGAAAGACCTAAGTGAAGCATCCTATATTCTTGAAATAAAGGTCTATAAGGATAAATTTAAATGGATGCTAGGCCTGTCACAAAAGCTGTATATAGAAAAAGTGCTAAAGAGGTGTGGCATGAAAAACTCTAAAAGAGGACTTTTGCCCCTTAGGTATTGTATTAATCTTTCCAAAACGATGTGTCCGACAATATCTGAGAAAGTTTAGCGCATAAGTAGGATTTCTTATGCCTCAACCATAGGAAGCCTCATGTATGCCGTGCTGTGTACTCGACCTGATATTGTTCTTACTGTAAGTGTCACGAGCAAGTATCAGTCGAATCCAGATGAGCAGTACTGGATAGCTGTGAAGAATATTCTTAAGTACTTGAGAAGGACTAAAGATTTGTTTTTGATCTTTGGAGGAGGTTTTGAGTTGCGAGTCGAGGGGTATACTGATTCAGACTTTATATCTGATCCTGATGACAGAAATTTTACATCAGGATATGTGTTCATTTGCAATGGTGGTGCAGTTAGCTGGAAGAGTTTCAAGCAACCCATCATAGCGGATTCGATCACAGAGGCTGAGTATGTCGCTGCTTTGGATGCTGCAATAGAAAGCTTCTGGTTCAAGAAATTTATTACAGAATTTGGGGTTATGATATCGGATGCCATGCCACTTTACTATGACGACAATGGAGCCATAGCACTTGCTAAAGAGTTGAGGTCTCATCAGAAATCAAAGCACATCGAGCGATAGTATCATATCATATATGACTACCTTGAAAAGAAATATGTCACAGTATGAAGAAGAGACTCTGCGGATAACATGATAGATTCCCTGACAAAGCAATTGAGCCAACTAAAAATAGAAGTCCACCTTGAGAAGATGGAACTTAGATTAATGGCCAATTGGCTTTAGTCCAAGTGGGAGACTGTTAGATGTATGTCCTAGAAATCAACATGGCTGACACATTATAATATATCTAGGACATAATTTTATATTTTATATATTGATTTGATCTATAAAAGGATAAGTTTATTTTTTATTCAAGTGAGATGTGTCCTTGAATCATCTATGGAATTAACTTTCGATACATATTTTCAAAGAATTAAAAATTAGAGATATGTATTTAATTCCTAAATGCTTCCGATCATAGAATCATCATGAGAATGGTGATCGATCCGGATAGACCGACACACAGATCATTTCTTTTAGGATAGATGAGTCTCTAGTGTATAGTATGGAGATACTAGACGATGAGTACAGATAGTTGTTAGAAAACAACTAGTACTAAGCGTGACCATACGAGAGATCACTTGGATTTTTATTCAATCGTCAGTGATTATCTCGATGCTGTAGTTATGTGAATGATCTTTTGATCTGAGATAGTACGATTGCTCATAGTGAGACTACTGGAGTTTGACTGACACATAAATATGGATCTCAATTAGCCTTTGTAGTAGATGTTTGCGATAGTTGGTTCACTGTAGGAGTAGGATGTGCATCAAGATGGAATCTATCGATCTTGATAGAGAGGAGTAGTCCTATAAAAATTGAGAAACTAAGTTCGAGAGTCTGTGGCCACAGTAGTGTGATTGATGAAAAAAAATTTTCATAAAAATCATAATTGGATTTGAGTTGATCGAATCTATCATATGACTGATGATGAGGTTTGACGATGGATCCATGACCTGCCATCTAGTCGGGACTCATGATAGAGGGATTGAATCACACATTAACTACACCTTAAGGTTCATTTTTGGTTCTATTGGGTTGCCACTACAAACTGTTAGGTGTCACTGGTGGATGTGAGAGCTCACTAGGGTTGCTCAAGATCGACAACCCTGGATGAGTTAGAATGAAATTATTCCGATCTATTGAAAAGAGTTTCAATGATACTTTGATAGAGATCATTGTATATCTCACTATGAGATAGAATTGAAACTATAAGGTCACACAATAAAGAGATTAGATCTGAAATAAGCAATTGAGCTTATGAAGTGTCAATTGGGTTTAGAGAAACCTAATTAGGTTTAAGGTAACCTTGCTAGCACATGGTTGGATCTAATTTCTTCTTTATATTTGATTTTCTTATTTGATAAGATAATTCAAACTTAATTGTCTGCTAAAAATCTAAATGAATTAGATTTATTGGACTCTAATTATTGGGTGTATAAGGTTTTGGATCAAATGAATTAAGGGTGTAAGTTCCTAATTAATTTTTTTGATAGTTAAGTTGGGGCGCCACCTTGATTTGATCAAGTTGGACATGTCCATACTTTTGAGGGCATGTGAATCCCTACTGGGGTGTCCCTTGGGTGCACTTTGGGGTATGATTTAGTGGGTGCAAGGGCTCCAAGAGTTGGCATCTAATAGGTTTTCTAAAAAAAATTGAATAACTTAAGTTATTAGGAAACCTAATGCAAGTAGGACTTGTATTATGAGATTGAATAAGATTCAATCTTTATGTCTATTTAAAGAGACCTCCCCTAAGGTCCCTAAGGATCACAACTAGCAGCCCACACACCCCATAGGAGTGGCCCCATGCCCTTTCTTCTCCTCCCCTTCTCCTCCCCTTGGACGTCCACACACCCCACCCTTGGGCATCCCACTTCTTCACACCCATAAGGGCTTCGGGCATCCCCTTTGAGTGCTGGTTCCTGATATTTGGTAGCAGCATATTCAAGGGAAGAAAGGTAAGAGAAGAAGAGAAGAAGAAGATCAAGAAAAGAGATCAAAGAGTTGATTTTGATCCAGGTTTCATTTAGATTCGCAGGCTGAATTTTTTTAGAAAAAAAAATTCAATCTTAAGAGGGCTATTTTAGACTGATCTCGAGTGGATATCTATAGAGGTTGGGTACTTGCGTGGCTAAGAAAGAGCCTCTTCTCTTTTAGAGCCATATTTGAAGAAAGAAATTGTGAAACAGGTATGTGATTCGATCACATATTAAATTTCAGCATATGTACAATTTTAGTATATGAAGTAGATTCTTGTGGTTTATGTTTTAATGGATATATGATATAGATTAAAAAGAGTTTTAATCTTCTATTCCATTGTAATGTTTAGAAAATAAAATTTCAAAACGTACGTGCATGCCCCAACATGAAAATTTCAACTATTCCAACATCGAAGTCGATAGATCCCATCTTGATGCGCATCCTATTTCTACAGTGAGTCTACTACAGTCAATTACACCTCAAAACTCTGTATGGCTAGGAGACCAAATTATGGTATAGTCAAACAATAGAAACCTCACGATGAACAGCTGAGGCACCATAAACTAAAGAACTAATCACACTACCGTAGTATCGAGTTAGTCACTGACAAATGGATAGACATCTTAGTGACTACTCGTATTTGATCATGCTCAGTATCTTTGTTTCTAACAAGCACTTACACTCTAAAAGAATAATGCCCTATAAACCAATCGCATATGGGATGCGATGGGATATTTTTCTATAATTTATTTTTCAAACTCATGTAATTGATATTGTTATTTAATAAAATAGGCTTTTTGCTTCATTATATGCTGCATCTTATTATTATTTTTAAGATTATAATAAACTCTATAGGTCTGGACAATGGTTTTAGAGTCATGATGAGATCATGCTAGTGATACCTAAATTCTTGATAGTCATGACCTAAAAAATATTCTCAGTCATTGGTTTATTGAGTCAGAGATCAATGATACCAATAAGACTGGCACGTCCTATGTATGCTCAGTAATAAGGGTGGTTGATATCACAACCTTTTGTGTGGTGACATTAATATAAAGATGTGGGTGCTCATTAGAGAATGAGTTCACTGAATAGACCTACGAGAGAATATCTGATGGAGTCTTATTTACATATCAGCTGATTGTTCTCTAGTGGGAGTTGTGTAAGTGATCCTTTGATCTGAGATTACCATGGTTTTTTGTGTACGTAGATCCATATTTTGGATGTGGTGAAGTATGCATGAAAGTTATGAATGATCAATAAGGGATCAATCACTCCTAATAAGAGGAACAAATATTTTATGTGATCTCATAGGTTGATGATTCTAAAAGTTTTTCGCTAAAGTAGGATGATAATTAGAAAAAAATTTTTAATATATCATCAACTGAATTATCACCTTTTGATCAAGATACATTTAGATAAATAATTGGGCTTGACATGATTTTATACCCACAGCTCATCTGGAATGTTGTTTGACTGAAGGATTGAATTGTACGGTAACTTATCATTGAAGGATATTTTGATAATTTCAATCAAATCTTATTTCTTTCGAATAGTCATGACATGTTGCTAGATATCAATTTTGACTTATGAACTCATCAAAATTAAAAGAGTTTAATTCAAAAATTAATTAGAAAGAGTCCTTGTTAATTGAGACTCTTGAGCTGACCTAATCTAATCGAATTAGGATTAGGTCAAGAGTCTGTGTCCATTGCTGGTTAGATTTGGAATCCAATGGGTCATACACTTTAAAATTTGATCTTGATCTAATTTAATTAAGATTTAATATAAATATTAGGTGTTAATTTGATATACTAGCATATTATGTTAACCCAAGTACCTAATTAGGTTAAGTTTAAAGTGTTTGAGCTAAACCAAACCTGTTGCCTTTGACCTGATTGGATTAGATCTATTTTAATTAGACTCCTACCCAACTTGGAAGAGTTTCAAGTATGGAAGAAGACCTCCATCCCACTTTAATTTCATGCCAAAAATAAATGCCGCTACCTCTCTTTTTAGCATTTAGAAGAGGAAGAGTCCTTCTTCCTTAAGACTCTTAACAATCTCATTGATTTTCACTGTTTCCTTAATTATCACATGCCAGATATTAATGAGAGAATTAAGGGGTACAGAAGAGGAAGAGTCCTTCTATGTGAAACCTCTTCCATGCTACTTTTTTCATTGAAGAATTTTTTTCTCCATGTGAGAGAAGTGGAGTGCTAAGAGTTAGCACCCCTTGGGTCTCTTAACACCTCTTCATCCATTATTTATATGGGGCACCTCTTATAGGATAAGGGTTGAATTTTGGTGAAAAATTAGAGGCCTTGGCATGTGATAAGATAGGTAAAAATCTAAAAATAATCTGAGGAAAAAACAAGAAAAAAATTGAGTGGAAAAATAAAAAGAAGGGAGGTGAAAAAATAGCAAGTGTTGTGTGCTTGTCCTAAGGTTTGATTTTTTCATATGTTGGAGCATAAAATTAAATCCTAGATTGTGAGACTTATAGAGAGAATTCTCTTAGCATAATCTTAATGGTGAAATTAAAGGTAATAGAGTATTGGTGTGATCGTTCTTTGAGTTCGAAGCCTACAGTGTTCTTGTGAAGAAAAGGCTGCAGTGGTGCACCGCTTAGGAAGGACCTAGACCATCTTCCGTGTGGATCACCGTTGGAGGATTTTTGTTTTAGAGTCTCATGGAGATCACCTTCTTACCATACTGCTTATCTGAGAAAGTATAAGTTTTTATCTCTTTGCATGCTTGAATTTTATTTTGTTCGACATCTACAAGGTGATTCTAGGGTTTGGATTTTGGTTCGACAGTTTTAATTATTAAAATTTTCAATTTGCATATTTAAAAATTTAATTTTTACTATGTGACTAGAACCCAATAGTGATATCAGAGCCATTCTTGTTAGATTCGATCAAACAATTTTAAAAGTTATAATATAGAATTGTTCTAATTCATATTTTGCAAAAATATTGCATCGATTTCTAGCATCAATCTTAAAATCAAAAATTATTTTTGACTTTATTTGAACCATGGATTTAAATTTCAGTTATTAAATTTTAAATTTATCATAATATGAAATTTAATGATTCATGGTTATTTGGTGCTTAAATCATTTTTGATTAGAGGTGTAATGCATACCTAATTCGATTAGGGTTTGTTTTCATATTGACTAAACTTATTATATGTTAAGTCATTTGCACATTCTTATTTGATTATTGTAATTATTTTTGACATGATAATATGAATGATATTATAACTTAAAATGTTGGAAAATATGTCCCAAAAGTCAATTGTCAACCTGTTGACGGTTGAGCAACCTTGTATTGTAATTGATTTGTTAATAAATAAAAATATATTTTTGGTATTTTTATCACAAGTTTTCATCTTCTAATGAACTCCATTGTTGTGATGAAGTCTTTAGGACTATTTAGGTTCGATAAAGAGAGAATTTATCGATTAGTCCTTAAAACTGTTTACGACCAAATGATAGGCTGTTAATAAGGACGACAGCTTCTATCGAGCATAGATCGCTGTAGGCCATATTGGTTGGTTGTCCTCTTAACCAAGGAGTGTGGAGACACTGGTATGGCATATAGGTGAGATATAAGGATACATCATCATTGAACGTGACCAACTCCAGAGCATTATGCTATTGAGAATGTCTCTGATGGGATATAGGTATAAGCATCCCTTAGATCTGAGATCGCCTCAGTGACTTGCAAGCAACTCACTGTGCTTTAGTACTAGACTAACTGAATTTCTAATTCAGTGATGGAAGGCTTCTAGGCACAGTCAAGTACTTGCAAAGTCTGAGTGTGATCAAGATAGGATTGACCACTCCAAGAGTTGGAGAAGAATGAGTCGCTGTATTTCAATTTAGCAAAATCTTGGCTAGGGTAATCCATTAGATGGATTTGATATTTTGAAATACAATATGGATAATCTGATCAGAGTTGACAGTTGAACTCTGAGATATCCTATGAGTATTTTGGTCAAGGGGATGAATTATATGGAAACTATATCCACATGGGTTCTAAGGATGTTGTTCTACACATTCGACCTATCTGGCCATCGGGTACTATTGCTAGATGGTCACTTTGATTGGTATAAGAATTTATTCTTATACTATCGGCTTAGATTTGAATCTATGAGGTCACACACATTAGAGTTCATGATCTGATCAGATGGTTGATCAACGATTAAGAATCGTTCTAGGGTTAAACGATCAATACGATTGACATTTAACCTAGTGCAAGTGTTGCAGGAGGATCGATTAGCAATTCGATTGCTAATTGGCTTAATTTGATTAAGTCAAAGGGTAGAGATTAAATCTAATTAAATATAATTTAATTAGATTTAGTTTGGGTTTGATTGGATCAAATCCAATTGGTTTATTGGGTAAGCCAAGTGCAAGGTAAAACTAGTCCTAGTTCAAATAGGACTTGGGTCAACCTAATTTTAAATTTAATTAAAAAATTAAATTAGATTTAAATATAATTTAATCTGATTAAATTAAGATCTTAATTAGATTAAGACCTATTTTAATTTGGTTGATTTGATTTTGGTTTGATTTGGTTTGAGAAACCAAATTTGAACAAGTCATAGATTGAATCCTAGTAACACTAGGATTCCACCTTGCGTCACCTTAGCCCCCCACGCCCACTCTCTCTTATCCCACACCCACTCTCTCTTATTTGGTGCAACAAAATCCTCTCCCAGATCTTCATGCTTGCCCAAAACTTTCCTCTCTTCCTCTCTTACATGGAATGTGGTTGTGGATCAAGTCAAAGTAGGAATTAGTTTGGAGATAAAGTTTTAGGAAACCAAAACTCTTTCCTTATGGTACTGATTTTATCCAAATTTTTTTTGAGATTTTTGTGACTTTTATGAAATATAATATGCATCCTTTTCTGGTAGTCCATAATAGAAAAAGAAGGTGGGGATGCCCAAGAGTTGGGTGCCCCTTGTCTTGTCTTGTTTAGATAATCCTTGACTAGGTATTTGACCTAGATAAGGACTCTTCATATCTCTCTATTTAAAATAAATTTCTTTATGAAATTTTTGTAGAATATA
This sequence comes from Elaeis guineensis, assembly GCF_000442705.2. Lineage (NCBI taxonomy): Eukaryota > Viridiplantae > Streptophyta > Magnoliopsida > Arecales > Arecaceae > Elaeis > Elaeis guineensis. The sequence goes on along the minus strand of NC_026007.2, from coordinate 16,666,106 downwards.
GATCATTGAGAGCCCTTTGGGGTTTCCAAAAATCAAGGAGAAAGAGTCTTGGGGTGTGGAGATCTAATAGACACAAAACTAGGTGTCTTGGTTAGAGCAAAGAGAAGAAGAAGAGGGTCTTCTTCTAGAGTTGCTGGGTTCATCTCTTCCCTTCCTCCATCTGTAAGTTTTTTGAGAGTGTCTTATCTAAAACTCCTTCTCCTACTTCTCATCTTTGAAAGAGTCCAAATCAAGAAGAAAGAGGTATCTGATCGACCATCGAAGAAGGATCAGCGCAATACTAGCATACTGTGTTGATTTTCTAGATTAGGACTTCTGATCGTGATTCATGGGCTCATGTGGATAACTCCTAGAGGCCGGATACATGTGTGGCTTACAACATCATCCTCAAATCCGGATCAATAAAGTTAGAATATCTAACTTGCAAGGTAATAGATCTGATCTATTATATTTTACATACATTAGATGTAGTATAGAAACATGTTGATATGATCAACATGTAGTTCTTGCTCTTTATATTTTAATTTTTGATTTAATTTCATATAATAATCATGTAATAGGATCTTATATTTATGGATTCTCTAGTTTTATAAGATAAATTTTAATTTATTTTAGTCTTCCGTTGTCTGATCTTGAAAAAGTTTCAAGATCTAATCCTGAAACCCTGGTTCCATCAATTGGTATCAGAGCTTAGGTCGTTTATTACATGATTATTTATACATGCTCAGATTATTTATTAGATTAGATCTAATTTATAATCTGATTGTTAAATCTAAAATTAAAATTTTTAGATCAATCACAAACTGTAAGTTATCCTGCTGTAAGGTTTACCTCTTACAGTGCAAAGGTTGTCCTAGTTTGTGTAGATCTATCTTTAATCATAAATTTATTAGATGTGATCTAGATTAAATTTATGATTTATTAGATTTAAAAAATATTTAAATCTAAAATAAAATCTCTTTGTTAATAATCTCCGCATAAAGAACCATCATATATTTATCTGGGAAATTTGTACAGTTTAAAGTTAAAATTGTTTCAATTACATGAACCTGTTTAGATTAGATCTAAAGTAGTTTCATACTCTTTTTTTACTTATATTTTGATTATGAATCAAACATGCAACTTGGTTGGTAGAACCATGTTGTAAAAATATTTTACAAACATGAAAATTATTTTCGAAAAGCCAAACCCCAACCCTCAACCCAAAACTTAATTGAGAATTAAGAAGTTGTTTGATTAGGTTCTAGAATTGTGAATTAAAGAACCTAAGACACAAACCATAACACATTGAGTTAATGGGTTAGTGGGAATTAGGTCCATTAATTGGGTTAGACCTAAGGTTAGGTTAAAGATGGACTTAATTAGAGAATTGACTAAATCTAATTAATTATTGTCTTATATTAAGTCAAAGATTCTCTAGATCAATTACAATAGTTGTAGTTGGTCAAGTCTATATCTTTAACAAGAACCAAATAGACTTGATTCTTGGCTAAGCGGTCTAGCACGAACTGTTAGGTTGATCTAATCAAAACTAATTAAACCAGTTGGTATCTAAGGTAAACCAGACTGATGGTTTTTAATTGGCAACCCGCTTACCTGGCCATTTCTGATAGTGTCTAAGGCAAGCTTTGGCAGATCCTCCCACCGATCGAACTTACCTGGCCTCTTGGTGAAATTATATTTTTATCAGATCATTTGACTATTCGAGCTGATCCATGTCAGCTAGGTAAATCAGTGTGGCTGATTTAGGTGCTCCTAGACTAGCCCTTTTAATGGTCTCCCTTAAGCTAACTTGGTGAAGCCAGTGGGAGGATCATGATAAGCTGGTTCATCTGACCTCATCCTCTAAATCAATTAAATCCTCTAAAATAAAATAGTTATGATGATAACTAGATCATAGCCTCCCATTGAGTGGATGATAATGGGTCCATCAGTTGGATAATCATTGGAGACCCAAAGGCTTGGTGCTTATCGGCTGATGAAATTATCATTCATAATATGATTTCTAGACTGCATCTTTCTAAATGGTGGTTAGGTTAGCCAACCAAAGTTGGGCCTAATCATTCATTGACTAGATGGGCCAAGTATGGTCATGTTAATGGTTGGACCTAACCAAACCTTTTCAGTAGAGGCCAAAGCCTACTGATTAGGGACTGGGGCAAAAATAAAATTATTAAAAATTGTTTAGAGAAATAATTGGTTATGAACCTAGCTTTAGATGTACATGGGTTGGCCAACTAAAGTTGGGCTTGTGTGCAGTCTAAGTAGATTCTAGTACCCACTAAGGAATTAGGGTAATTCTTTGAATTGGAGGTAGAGGCTATCAATTCGAATAAAATAGTAGAAGAAACCTTTTGATTAAAGTCTAAATCTTTAGGTTTAATGAATCAATTACTAATTAGGTTATAGTTTTTCTTTGTGTAGATATGGCCACTTTCCTTTCGCTCCGATCATTTTTGGACAATGATAAGTTGGTGGGATCCAACTTCGATAGCTGGTATGAAAAGTTAAAAATAGTCCTGGAGCATGAACGGATCCTATATGTGATAACAGATCCTGCACCTGAGGAGCCAGCTGCCAATGCATGTGGAACAGTCAGAGACACTTACCAGAGTGGCTCAGTGATCGGACCACGATGCGCTGCATCATGCTTGCTGTCATAAGCGATGAGTTCAGTCATAGATTTGAGATGACTCAGCCAAAGGACTTGCTTCAAGTGTTGGAGGATGTCTTTGGCACACCCGATGATATGGAGAGGCACAAGACTAGTTGTGCCATCTTCAACATCAAAATGCAGGATGGTGCCTCTTTCACTGATCATGTATTGTACATGATCGAGCTGATGGAGTGTTTGAGCAAGCTCGGCTTTTTCTTGCATGAGCAACTTGGAAAAGATGCAATACTAAACTTGCTGCCTAAGTCTTATCTCCCATTCTTCACTCATTATAGAAAGACAAAGCCTGAAGTAAACTACCATGAATTACTAGGGCTGCTTCAGAACTTTGAGAAGGATCACCAACTCCACAAAAAGTCGGTGAACTTAGTAGGAGGTTTATCTTCTGGTTTTCGACCCTTTAAGAAAGGGAAGAAGAACAAGAAGAAAAAAGTGAAGAAGTTGCAAGTTTAGGCTGGGACATCAATGCAGGGCTAGACCAGAAAGATCAAGCTCGATAAGAGTCAAGCTGAATGCTTATTTTGCAAGAAGCAGGGGCATTGGAAGAGGAACTGTCCTCAATACATTGCCTCCCTGTACCCAAACAGGCAGAGAAAGAAGCAAGCTATTACTGGGCAAGGTATTTATATGATAACTCCTTACAATTTCTTTATTTGTGATATAACTGACTGGGTATTGGATACCGGTAGCCCTTACCATATTTGCAATTTGTTGCAGGGATTGCAGGTTAGTAGGAGATTTGAGCAAGGCAAGAGGTTCCTCAACGTTGGAGATGGAAGATCAGTTCCAGTTTTAGCATTAGGAATCCTGAAACTTGTATTTGAGTCCTATACTGTTGTTCTTAATGATTGTCATTTCTGTCTCAATTTCTTTTTAAATGTCATTTCCGTAGGTCTTCTGGCCAAAAATGATTATGAAATTTCAATAAAGAAACAAGTTTGTAATATCATTATGAATGGTGTTACTATTTTTTATGGATATTTGAACAATGGTGTGCATATGTTATCACAATCTGTTAACATAGTCTATTCCACTAGCAAGCATCCTAGATTAGATAATGTATCAGATATCTACTTATGGCACTGTAGGCTATGTCATATAAACAAGAGCAGGATAAACAGGTTGACTCAAGAGAAAATCTTCGAAGTCAGCGATTGTGAATCACTTCCAACCTGTGAATCTTGTCTTCTTGGTAAAATGACCAAGTCACCTTTTACTGAAAAAGGTGAGAGAGCTACTGAGCTCTTGGGCCTAGTACATACTAATGTATGCGGGCCCATGAGCACAAATGCTAGAGGTGGATATTTTTTACTTCATCACTTTCATGGATGATCTATCTAGATATGGATATGTCTATCTGATGAAACATAAGTCAGATTCATTTGAAATGTTTAAACGATTCTGAAATGAAGTAGAAAAACAAACTGGAAAGAGTATTAAAACTCTTCAGTCTGACTGAGGAGGAGAATATCTTTCTGGTGAGTTTCTTACATATCTAAGAGAAAATGGGATTCTCTCCTAATAGACTCCTCCAGGAACACCACAGCATAACAGTGTATCTGAAAGAAAAAATCAAACTCTGTTAGATATGGTCCGATCCATGATGGGTTTTGCCAGTCTGCTAATATCCTTCTGAGGATATGCACTCGAATCGGCCTGTTATCTGTTAAATAAGGTTCTAAATAAGTCTATAATTAAGACTCCATATGAGATATGGACAGGGCGTAAGCCAGCACTTTCACACCTTAGGGTCTGGGGGTGTCCAGCCTATGTCAAATGGTTAGTTACAGATAAACTTAGATCTAGATCTGACAAATGCACATTCATAGGGTACCCCAAAGAAACCAAAGGATATTTTTTCTAATGCTGATGAACAAAAGGTGTTCGTCAGCTTTAAGATAACCTTTTTAGAAAAGAAGTTCCTTGATGAAGGAACCGTTGCCTCTAAGGTTAAACTTGATGAAGTTTAACAGGTAGAAGGACTGACACCAATAGCTGAACCTAAGTTGGATTTGATTAGATTAGATCTAGAGCCCAATGTACCTACACCATTAAGGCGATCCGATAGAGTACCGTGTCAGCCAGATAGATACTATGATTTTTTGGTTCGAAACGGTGATCCCATCGAACTCGATGAGAACGATGAGGATCTAATCACCTATATGGATGCAATGCAGAGACCTGATTTTAAGAAATGACTTGAAGCCATGCAATCCGAAATGGAGTCCATGAAGGTCAATGATGTATGGATATTTGTTGATCCACCTGAAGGGGTTAAACCCATTGGGTGTAAATGGATCTTCAAAAAGAAGAGGGGCATAGATGGAAAGGTGGAGACCTATAAAGCCCGTTTGGTTGCCAAAGGATATCGTCAACGTTATGGTATTGACTATGACGAGACGTTCTCCTCTGTGGCAATGCTCAAATCCATTCGGATAATGCTTGCAATAGCTATCCATCTGGATTATGAGATCTGATAGATGGATGTAAAGACAGCTTTCCTGAATGGAGAGCTGACCGAAGAGTTGTATATGATACAACCTGAGGGATTTACATCCATAGATGAGTCCAAGGTGTACAAGCTTCAGAGATCCATTTATGAATTGAATCAAGCTTCTCAAAGTTGGAACATGCATTTTGATAAGGTGATCAAAATGTATGGCTTCGTTAAGAATGGAGAAGAGCCCTACATCTATAAATAGGCAAATGGTCCAGTTGTGGTATTCCTTGTCTTGTATGTGGATGACATTCTCTTAATCGAGAATGACATCCCCACACTACAGGGATAAAAGTTTGGTCGTCATCGCAGTTCTCCATGAAGGACTTGGGTGAAGCATCCTATATCCTAGAAATGAAGATCTATAGGGATAGATCTAAAAGGATGCTTGGGTTATCCCAGTCCACGTACATATATACTGTGCTGAAGAGGTTCAGCATGAAGAATTTCAAGAAAGGCTATCTACCGATAGGCCATAGAATTTCTCTCTCTAAGAAAGATTGTCTGACGACTCCTGAAGAGAGAGAGCATATGAGTAGAATCTCATATGCTTAGATTGTGGGATCTATCATGTACGCCATGACATATACAAGGTCGGATGTGGCATACTCACTCGGAGAGTAGATACCAATCTGATCTTGCAGAAAACCACTGAAAAGTGGTTAAAGTCATCTTTAAGTATTTGAGAAATACTAAGGACAAATGGTTGGTTTATGGTGAGTCAGATCTGAATCTTGTGAGGTTCATAGACTCTAGCTTTCAATCTGACTATGATGACAGTAGAAGCGTGTCGGGTTATATCTTTATTCTGAATGGTGGAGCCATCTGCTGGAAGAGTTCCAAGCAGCATACTGTGGCAGACTCTATTTGTGAGATGGAGTACATCACAGCATCGGATGTCGTGAAGGAAGCGTGTGGCTGAGAAAATTCATCATCGAGCTCTGAGTAGCACCCTCCCTCGATGGTCCGATCCTGCTTTACTGTGACAGCACTGGTGCCATAGCTCAAGCGAAGGAATCTAAAGCACACCAGCAGATGAAGCATATTTTATGCCGCTTCCATCTGATCTGGGAGATCATGGATTGAGGTGACGTTGACCTTCAGAAGATCGATGGAAAGAAAAACCTAGCCGACCCCTTGACTAAAGTCCTGGCGATAAAGGAGTTCGACAACCACAAGTCGAAGATGGGTATTAGATACTGTGCCGAGTGGCTTTAGGACAGGTGGGAGTTGTTGGAAAATATGTCCCAAAAGTCAATCGTCAACCTGTTGACAGTTGAGCAATCTTGTATTGTAATGGATTTGTTAATAAATAAAAATATATTTTTGACATTTTTATTAGAAGTTTTCATCTTCTAATGAACTCCGTTGTTGTGATGAAGTCCTTAGAACTATTTAGGTTCGATAAAGAGAGGATTTATCAATTAGTTCTTAAAACTGCTCACGATCAAATGATAGGTTGTTAATAACGATGACAGCTTCTATCGAGCATTGGTCGCTGTAGGCCATATGGGTTGGTTGTCCTTTTAACCAAGGAGTGTGGAGATATTGGTATGGCATACAGGTGAGATGTAAGGGTACATCATCATTGAACGTGACCAACTCCAGAGCATTCTGCTGTCGAGAATATCTCTGATGGGATATAGGTATAAGTGTCCCTTAGATCTGAGATCGCCTCAGTGACTTACAAGCAACTCACTGTGCTTTGGTACTAGACTAACTGAATTTCTAATTCAGTGATGGAAGGTTTCTGGGCACAGTCAAGTACTTGCAAAGTCAGAGTGTGATCGAGATGGGATTGACCACTCCAAGAGTTGGAGAAGAATGAGTCGCTGTATTTCAATTTAGCAAAATCTTGATCAGGATAATCCATCAGATGGATTTGATATTTTGAAATACAATGTGGACAACCTGATCAGTGTTGACAGTTAAACTTTGAGGTGTCCTATGAGCATTTTGGTCAAGGGGATGAATTATATGGAAACTATATCCGCATGGGTTCTAAGGATGTTGTTCTATACATTCGACCTATCCGACCGTCGGGTACCATTGTTAGATGGTCACTTTGATTGGTATAAAAATTTATTCCTGTACTATCGATTTAGGTTTGGACCTATGAGGTCACACACATTAGAGTTCACGATCTGATTGGATGGTTGATCAATGATTAAGAATTGTTCTAGGGTTAAACGATCAATACGATTGACATTTAACCTAGTGCAAGTGTTGCAGGAGGATCAATTAGTAATTCGATTATTAATTGGCTTAATTTGATTAAGATAAAGATTTGAGATTAAGTTTAATTAAATATAATTTAATTAAATTTGGTTTGAGTTTGATTGGATCAAGTCTAATTGGTTTATTGGATAAGCCAAGTGCAAGGAAAAACTAGTCCTAGTTCAAATAGGACTTGGGTCAACCTAATTTTTAATTTGATTAAAAAATTAAATCAGATTTAAATATAATTTAATCTGATTAAATTAGGCTCTTAATTGGGTTAAGACCTATTTTAATTAAGTTGATTTGATTTTGGTTTGATTTGGTTTGAGAAACCAAATTTGAACAAATCATAGATGGAATCCTAGTAAGACTAGGATTCCACCTTGCGCCACCTTAGCCCCCACGCCCACTCTCTCTTATCCCATGCCCACTCTCTCTTATTTTGTATGATAAAATCCTCTTTCCCATATCTTCATGCATATCCAAAATTTTTCTCTCTTTTTCTCTTACATGGAATGTGGTTGTGGATCAAGTCAAAGTAGGAATTAGTTTGGATTTCAAATTCTATGAGATAGAGTTTTAGGAAACCAAAACTCTTTCCTTATGGCACTGATTTTACTCAAATTATTTTTAAGATTTTTGTGACTTTTATGGCACATAATATGCATCTTTTACTGGTGGTCCACAGTAGAAAAAGAAGGAGGGGACGCCCAAGAGTTGGGCACCTCTTGTCTTGCCTTGTTTGGATAATCCTTGACTAGGTATTTGACTTAGACAAGGACTCTTCATATCTCTCTATTTAAAATAAATTTCTTTATAAATTTTTTATAAAACATAGAGAATTAAGAGACCTTTGGGGTGTCCAAATATCAATAAGAAAGAGTCTTAGGGCATGGAGATTTAATAGACACAAAACTAGGTGTTTGGGTTAGAGCAAAGAGAAGAAGAAGAGGATCTTCTTCTAGAGTTGCTGGGTTCATCTCTTCCCTTCCTCCATCTATAAGTTTTTTGAGAGTGTCTCATATAAAACTTCTTCTCCTACTTCTCATCTTTAGAAGAGTCTAAATCAAGAAGAAGGAGGTATTTGATCGACCATCGAAGAAGGATCAGCGCAGTACTAGCATACTGTGCTGATTTCCTGGACCAGGATTTCTGATCGTGATTCATGGGCTCGTGTGGATGACTCCTAGAGGTCGGATGTGTGTGCAGCTCACAACATCATCTTCAAGCCCGGATCAGCAAAGTTAGAACGTCTAATTTGCAAGGTAATAGATCTGATCTATTATATTTTACATACATTATATGTAGTATAGAAACATGTTGATATGATCAACATGTTGTTCTTGTTCTTTATATTTTAATTTTTGATTTAATATCATGTAATAATCATGTAACAAAATCTTAGATCTAGAGATTCTCTAATTTTATAAGATAAATTTTAATTTATTTTAGTCTTCCACTGCCTGATTTTGAAAAAGTTTCAAGATCTAATCCTGAAACCCTAGATCTGGTTCTTTCATGAAAAGCATGTTGAATTACATAATTTGTATGTTATATTTTATGTAGTAGTTAGGATGTGTCGAGACTAGTTCAAGACCCTTTATAAAAAATTATATTAAGTTATAATATCGGGATTCACTTACAAATCAAATATCGAATTCATTTGATCAATTGGGGTTTAAGTAAGTATTAAAGATGATTTTCTATTTAGATTCGTATGCTGGCTTGGCCAACTTTGTTGGTGTCTAAGAAAAGCTAACGGAAACCTCCCACCTACTGATCTGGTCAATTTGATCTTATTGAATTTTAGACTTAGATTGATTAGTGATATAGACACTACAAAGGCCTTCCTTCATATTTGATCAATAGAGTATGTCAAGATCTTAGTGAGCTTATTGTGCTATCCATAAGACTTACTATAGAAATTGATATGATGTTGACTAAGTGCATATTAATGCTTATGGCATATTTGAATAGTGTTGCCTTATTGTGCTATCCACAAGGATGGCATTGTTTAAGTATGACCATATGGGATTGAAGGGTTAACTTAACTAAAATACTATAGTTTGTTGTGCTATCCACAAGACTATGAGTGATCTAGAGACAAGAGAAAAATATTGAAAATTATATGAAGTATAATTGATAAAGAGTTATCTGCTCTTGAACTCATGAATACTTGTTGTGCTATCCACAAGGTATTTGTGAGGGATAGGGATCTCAACCCTACTTAGAAACATAATGTTGTTTCTCATTTTTCATACTTGAGGGCTATGAAATTTATTAAAATAGTGAAAGACACAATTATGTAAAAGTCCTAATCTAGTTGTGCAAGTCTTTATGAGTTATTTGCTTATATTATGTTCTTGTTATTGTAGATTAATTGCATAAATGGTATCTTTACTGTCACTTCGAGGTATACTAGATGTTAATAAATTGATCGGACCAAATTATGTGAACTGATTGAGAAATCTAAAAATAGTTCTCACACAGGAGAAAGTCTCCTATATACTAGATTCACCTGCATCTGATACGATCAGAGAAAATGCATCTGAGGAGGAAAGAGCCACATATAAGATGTGGAAGGATGACAGTGTGACTGTCAAGTGTATCATGCTTGCCTCGATGATCAATGAGCTTCAAAGGCAGTATGAGGACATGGATGTTCCTTCTATACTCCTTGATCTAAAGGAGTTATATGAAGAACAAAATCGAACTACTAGATATGAGATATCTAAGTAGTTGTTTCGAGTCTGAATGACTGAAGGCACATCTGTGCAAACTCATGTCCTTAAGATGATTGATTTGATCACTCATCTGAGACAATTGGATTTTGCTATGGATGGTGAACTTAGTGAGGATTTGATCCTACAATCACTCTCTGATTTTTTCTCTCAGTTTGTCATTAACTACCACATGAATAAATTGAATATCAGTGTGCTTGAACTGTTGAATATGTTCAAAATAGTAGAGAGCCATTTCAAAGGAGAAAAGGCTCCAATTTTTCTTGTAGATAAGATCAACAAGAAGAAAGGCAAGAAGGGTTCCAAGAAAAAGTTAAATCCTAAGGCTAGCATCTCCAAAAAGAAGGCGAAGAAAGTTTTCGCCAAAGGTACTTGCTATCATTGCGGCAAGGACGAGCACTGAAAGAGGAATTGTAAAGAATACCTTGCAACTGTGAAACATAAGAAAGCAAATGTTGCTAAAAATTTATATATGATACAAACAAACTTATCACTAAGTACTTCAATTTCAGATTCTTGGATATTAGATACTGCTTGTGACTCATACCTTTGTAAATCATTGCAGAGTCTATAGAAAATAAAGAGTCTGAGTAAAGGTGACTTTGTAGCTGCTAGTGGAGAGTCCATTCAGGCCGAAGCTGTGGGAACCAAGATTTTGAAGTTGTCTTCTGGTAAAATTTTGAAACTGAAGATCTGTTATTATATTCTAAAAATTATTAGAAATATTATTTCTATACCCTTGTTATTAGAACAAGATTTTGAAATAAAAGCTAAGATCAATGGTTGTTCTATCTATTTTTCTAATTAATTTTATGAAAATACTTTTGTTGATAATGGTCTTCTATTCCTATCACTTAGTGATAATATACTTCATGTTGATAATATGAGGAAAAAAAAGAGAGAGGATATGAATGTCACATACTTTTGGCACTACTGACTTGGTCATATAAATGAGTCAAAAAATAATAAGTTATACAAAGATAAATTTTTTAATCCTTATGATTTTGAATCATATGAAACTTGTGAATCTTATCTCATAGATAAAATGACCAAGACTCTATTTACTGGACATGGAGAAAGGATGAGTGACATTTTGGATCTTATACATACTGATGTTTGTGGTCCAATATCGACTTAAGCCAGAGGTGGATACTCTTACTTCATTATATTTACTAATGATAAGTCTAGGTTTGGATATATGTATTTAATGAAATATAAATTTGAAGTCTTTGACAAGTTTAAAGAGTATCAAAGAATGGTTGAGAAACAAACTAGTAAAAGTATTAAAGCTCTTCGATTTGATCAAGGAGGAGAATACTTGATTAGTAAGTTCTTTGATTATTTAAAATAAAATGATATTCTCTCTCAGTGGACACCTTCTTACACTCCATAATTAAATGATATTGCGGAAAGGATGAATTGCACCTTATTAGATATGGTGCGGTCCATGATGTGTTTCATGGATCTTTCAATCTCCTTTTGGGGATTTGCTCTCGAGCATGGCATATATTTTGAATAAAATGCCATCAAAGTCTGTCTCTAGCACTCCATATGAGATATGGAAAGAGAAGAGACCCAGTCTTAAATACCTTAAGATTTGGGGTTACCCTGCTTATATGAAAAATATTGATGGACATAAGCTTAGTACTAGATCAGAAAAATACAAGTTTGTAGATTATCCCAAGGAGAGTATAAGATACTACTTCTACCATCCTACTCAATAAAAGTTGTTTGTTGGTAGGCATGCCATTTTTTTGGAAAAAGAGTTCATCCAAGAAGGGGACAGTAGGAGGTCTGTTGAACTTGAGAAAGTTCAAAACCTACAACCTATCCAGAATTTACAAACTGACTCTCAACCAGATATGCCCATTATTGAGGCACAACTACTACACACACCTCCTTTCCAAAGGTCATATAGAGTGCATAATATACCACTCAAATATGAGTTTGTCATTGAGAATGACAATACATCCCACATCATTGAGAATGATGATCCTATGACCTATTCAGAAGCTATCATGAGTAATGACTTTGACAAATGGCTTATTGCTATGAAATCCGAAATGGACTCCATGTATATCAACCAAGTTTGGACTTTGGTTGATGCGCCTGAGGGTGTGATCCCAATAGGCTGCAAATAGGTCTTCAAGAAGAAGATTGAAGCAGATGGCCAGATAGAGACCTATAAGGCCAAACCGATGGCAAAAGATTTCAAACAAAAATAAGGTGTTGATTATGAAAAAACTTTTTTATTTATAGCCATGCTCAAGTATATTCAGATTATATTTACTATTGCTGCATACCATGACTATGATATCTGGCAAATGGATATCAAGACTGCCTTCCTCAATGAAAATCTTGAGGAGGAAGTCTATATGACTCAGCCAGAGGAATTTATCTTTAGTAGGAGAGCAAATTAGGTATGCAAGCTAAATAGATCTATTTATGGATTAAAACAAGCATCGAAGAGTTGGAACATCTATTTTGATGAGACAATCAAATCGTTTGACTTTATCAAAAATATGGATGAATCTTATGTATACAAAAAGACTAGTGGGAGTATTGTTGTCTTCTTGATCTTGTATGTAGATGACATACTGCTCATTGAGAATGATGTCCCTATGTTGCAATCGGTTAAGACATGACTATCATAAAAGTTTTTCATGAAAGACTTGGGTGAAGCATCCTATATACTTGGTATAAAGATTTATAGGGATAGATCAAAGAGGATGCTTGGCTTATCCCAGTCTAGGTATATAGATCTTGTGTTGAAGAGGTTCAATATAAAGAGAAGTAAAAGAGGTTACTTGCCCATAGATCATGGCATACAACTCTCTAAGAAGATATCTCTTAAGACACCTGAAGAGAGAAATAGAATGAGTTATATTCCTTATGCTTTGGCTGTAGAATCAATAATGTATGCTATGCTATGTACTAGGCCTGATGTGGCTTATGTCTTGGGCATTGTAAGTAGATTTCATGCAGATCCCGGAGAAGATCATTAGAAAGCTGTGAAAAATATACTCAGTACTTGAGAAGGACTAGAGATATTTTTCTCATATATGATGGATCGGATTTAAAACTGAAAGATTATACTGACTCTAGTTTTTAATCTGATCTGGATGATAGCAAATTCATACTTGGATATGTGTTCACTCTGTATGGTGGAGCAGTAAGTTGGAAGAGTTTCAAACAGCAAATTATTGCTGACTCAGTCACTGATGCTGAATACATTGCGGCTAGTGAGGCTCCTAAAGAGGCCATCTAGATAAAGAAGTTTATTTCAGAATTGAGTATGGTTCTGGGGATTGAACAACCAGTGCCCCTTTATTGTGACAATACTGGGGTAGTTGCTGAAGCAAAGGAACCAAGGTCTCATCATAAATCCAAGCATATCCTAAGATGGTTCCACTTCATTTGGGAGATAGTCGAAAGATGCAATATGATCGTGGAGTGAGTTGATACCAAAAAAATATAGCAGACCTATTTATTAAGGCCTCATCATTACAGCAGTTTGACCGCCACCTTGATTGCATGAGCATCAAGTATAGAGGCGATTGACTTTAATGCAAGTGGAAGATTGAAAAAATAATATCTTATGGGATGCGATGAGATATTTTTTTATAATTTATCTTTCAAACTCATGTAATTGATATTTTTATTTAATAAAATAGATTTTTTGATTTATTATATGCTGCATCTTATTATTATTTTTAAGATTATAATAAATCTCATAGGTTTGAGAAATGATTTTAGGGCCATGATGAGATCATGCTAGTGAGATCTAAATCTTTGATAGCTATAATCTAAAATATTCTCAGTCATTGGTTCATTGAGTTAGAGATCAATGATACCGATAAGACTGGGATGTCCTATATATGCTCAGTAATGAGGATAGTTGATCTCACAACCTCTTATATGGTGATACTAATACAAGGATGTGGATGCTCATTAGAGAATGAGTTCACTGAATAGACCTACGAGAGAACATCTGATAGAGTCTTATTTACATATCAGCTGATTGTTCTCTAGTGGGAGTCGTGTAAGTGATATTTTGACCTAAGATTACTATATACCTTGTGTACGTGGATCCATATTTTGGTTCACTTCCTAACTTAGTTCTTTGATCCTTATATGGGGTGTTCTGGATATGGTGAAGTGTGCATTGAGGTTATGAGTGATCAATAAGGGATCAGTCACTCCTAATAAGAGGAGCGAACATCCTATGTGATCTTATAGGTTGATGATTCTGGAAGTCTTTGGCCAAAGCAGGATGATAATTAAAAAAAATTTCTAATATATCATCAACTGAATTATCATCTTTTGATCGAGATACATTTATATAAGTAATTGGACTTGACATGATTTCATGCCTACAACTCCTCTGAGATGTTGTTTGACTGAAGGATTGATTTGCACGGTAACTTACCACTGAAGGATATTTTGATAATTTTTATCAAATTTTATTTCTTTCAGATAGTTATGATATATTGCTAGACATCAATCTTGACTTATGGACTCATCAGAATTAAAAGAGTTTAATTCGAGAATTAATTAGGAAGAGTCCTAGTTAATTGAAACTCTTGAGCTAACCTAATCTGATTGGATTAGGGTTAGATCAAGAGTTTGTGTCCACTGCTGGCTAGATTTAGAACCCAATGAGTCACACATGTTGGAATTTGATCTTGATCTGATTTAATTAAGATTTAATATAAATTTTAGATATTAATTTGATATGCTAGCACATTATGTTAACCTAAGTTCCTAATTAGGTTAAGTTCAAAGTGTTTGAGCTAAACCGAACCTATTGTCTTTGATCTGATTAGATTAGGTCTATTTTAATTGGACTCCTACTCAACTTGGAAGTGTTTTAAGTGTGGAAAGAGACCTTCACACCACTCTAATTTCACACCAAAAATAAATGCCGCCACCTCTCTTTTTAGCATTAAGAAGAGGAAGAGTCCTTCTTCCTTAAGACTCTTAACAATCTCATCGATTTCCACTGTTTCCTTAATTATCACATATCAGATATTAATGAGGAAATTATGGAGCATAGAAGAGGAAGAGTCTTTCTATGTGAAGCCTCTTTTGTGCCACTTTTTTTATTAGAGAATTTATTTCTCTGCATGAGAGAAGTGGAGTACCAAGAGTTGGCGCCCCTTGGGTCTCTTGACACCTCTTTGTCCATTATTTATATGGGGTGCCTCTTATGGGACAAGGGCTAAATTTTGATAAAAAATTAGAGGCCTTGGCGTGTGATAAGAGTGAAAAAAATTTGAAAAAAATTTGAGAAAAAGATAAGAAAAAAATTGAGTGGAAAAATAGAAAGAAGGGAGGTGAAAAAATAGTAAGTATTGTATGCTTGTCCTAGGGTTTGATTTTTCCATGTGTTGAAGCACAAAATCAAATTCTAAGTTATGAGACTTCTGAAGAAAATTCTCTTGGCATGATCCTAGTGATGAAATTCAAGGTAATAGAGTATTGTTGTGATCGTTCTTCGAGTTCGAAGACGACAGTGTTTATGTGAAGAAAAGGCTGCGATGGTGCACTGGTTGGGAAGGACCTAGACCATCTTTCATGTGGATCACCATTGGAGAACTTCTATTTTGGAGTCTTGTAGAGATCACCTTCTTACCATACTATTCATCTGAGAAAGTATAAGTTTCTATCTCTTTGCATGCTTAAATTTTATTTTGTTCGACATCTGTAAGGTAATTCTAGGGTTTGGGTTTTGGTTCGACAGTTTTAATTATTAAAGCTTTTGATTTGTATGTTTAAAAAATTTTAAAAATTTACTTTCTGCTGCGTGATCAAAATCTAACACACTCTTACTCTGATATCTCCACATATAGATTCAAGACTCATCTACCTTAAGAAAGTGATTATGCACCAATCTCTCCGGATCAAACACCATCCCCGTGATGATCCTATGATCAGGAGTAATTTATGAATTAATTATAATGATACATGTCTCAAATTTTCAACTCTTGAGAATATGTGTTATTATATCTATTAACTTAATGGATGATTCAAAGATACTTAACAATACAAATCTGAATGGATACAAACCCAATTTATTAATTATAAGCCAATATTATAAAATATGCCCTAAAAAAATGTTACAAGTGTCGGCCAATCTGGCTTCTAAGACATACATCTAACAACCTTCCACTTGACCTAAAGTCAATTGGCTATAAATCTAAATCCCATCTTCTCAAGATGGACTTCAGTCTTTTACTGGCACAATTGCTTCATCAGTGGGTTAGCTATGTTGTCCACAGCGTCAACTCTCTTCACCTCGACGTATCCCTTGTCGAGGTAATCGCAGATGAGGTGAAATCATCACTCGATGTGCTTGGACTTCTGGTGAGATCTCTACTCCTTAGCTAGTGTCATGGCACCATTGTTGTCACCGAAGAGGGGGACAGCATCTGATAGCATCACATCTAGTTCTGCAATGAACTTCTTGAGCCATAATACCTCCTTAGCTGCTTCTGATGTAGTGATATATTCTACTTCCATGGTGAAGTCTGCAATAACAGGCTGCTTAGAACTCTTCTAACTTATAGCACCACTATTGTGCAAGAAAATATTGTCGGATGTCGACTTTTGATCATTAATATTAAATATAAAGTTTGAGTCAGTATAACCTTATTCCCTCAATTCTCTATTACCAAAGATCAGAAATATATCCTCAATCCTTTTCAAGTATTTAAGAATATATTTCATAGAAGTCCAGTGTTCTTCTCTAGATTTGACTGATATCTACTTGTGACACTGACAGCATAGGTGATATCAGGTCATGTACAAAGTATGGCGTACATAAAGCTCTCAATTGCCAAAGCATATGGGATCTTGCTCATACATTCTATCTCTTCCGATGTGTTGGGGTACATCTTCTTTAAGAGATGGATTCCATATCTAAAAAGTACAAGTTCTCTCTTGAAATTCTTCATGCTGAATCTCTTCAGTGAAAGAATAGTGCTCTACAAGCCAATCGCATGGGTGATGCGAAGGAACTTTTCTATGATTTCTTCCTACTCATTTGCATGACATTGGTTATTTTTATTTATGAGATATTATGTTTTATCATTTGCTACATCATATTTTTATGATTATGATAAACTCCATAGATTAAGAAAATAATTTTAGGGCTATGATGAGATCATGCCAGTGAGATCTAAAATATTGATAGCCCCAATCTAAAATATTTTTAGTTATTAGATCATCGAGTCAGAGATCAATGATGCCGGTAAGACTGGCACATCCTATGTATGCTCGATGGAGAGGATAGTTGATCTCACAATCACTTATGTGATGACACTAATACAAGGATATAGGTGCTCATTAGAGAATGAGTTCACTGAACTAATTTGTAGGAAGAATATCTGATGGACCTTACAGTATGTCGACAGATGACTCTCCAATGGGAGTGGTGCATGTGATCCTTTGATCTGACATCACTATGGTACCTTGTGTATATGGATCCTTACTTTGATTTATTCCCTAACACACTACTTTGAGATGTGTGTGGGATATTCTGGGTATGGTGAAGTGTGCATGGAGGTTATGAGTGGTCAACAAGTAATCGATCACTCCTTGTAGGAGGAGAGAACATCCTATGTAATCTTATAGAATGATGACTCTGAGAGTCTCTGGCTAGAGCAGAGATGAATAGTAAAAAATAATTTTACTCGTTCATCAATCAAGTCATCATTATCAGATTGAGAAATATATGGATAGATATTTATGCTTGACATGATTCCATGCCCATGGTCTTTCTGAGATATTGTGTGATCGAAGGATTGAATTGCATGGTAACTCACCATGAAAGGATAATTTTGCTATTTTCATCAAATTTTAAATCTTTTGGATAGTCATGATATATTGCTAGACATCAATCTTGACTTATGGATTCGTCAGAATTAAAAGAGTTTAATTCAAAAATCAATTAAGAAGAGTCCTAGTTGATTGGGACTCTTGAGCTGACCTAATCTAAACAGATTAGGGTTATGTCATAAGTCTAGATCCACTGTTGGCTAGATTTAGAACCCAATGGGTCACACATAATAAGAATTTGATCTTGATTCAATCTATTTAGATTTATTGTAAATCCAATGGGTTAATTGAGTTACTAGCACATGAATTAACTTAAGTTCCCAATTGGATTCAGTGCAAATATGTTTGTGCTCACCCTTGACTTGTAGCCTTGACCTAATGTGATTGGGTTTGAATCTATAGTTAAATAGGTGACTTATCTGATTTTTATGGAAGTGTTCCATGTGAAATCACCTACCTCCATGCCATTCACCATGCCAAAGAAAAATGTGGCATCATTTATTTTTGCATGTTAAGAGGAGTCCTTCTCTTCCACTCCTCTTAAATTGCTTACCATTAATTCCATGCATTTCTTAATTCCTCATGTCATGAGATGGATCTTGGGATTATGGGCACAGAAGAGAAGGAAGAGTCCTTCTCTGGTAAGGAATTCACATGCCAAAATTCATTAAGGATACCACATATTTTGGATGATATGGAAGAGTCCTTAATGTCATGGACTCTTTGGTTTCTCACACTATTCCCTTTCCCACGTACCAAGAGTTGGCATTATATTTTTTTCTTAGTAGAGAAAGAGTTCTTCTACTAGTAAACCACTTCATATTCTATGCCATCCCCTTGTATTCCATGCTAAAAATTTATTTTTGGTGTGTAAGAGTTAAGGTACGCCAAGAGTTGGCATCCCATGGAGTCGCCCCATCTTTCCTATAAAAAGGTGGTGCTACACCCAGGTTGGACATGCCAATTTGGACTGAGAATAGGTATGGAAATGGAGAGGAAAATGATAGAAAAAATCTAGACAAAGACAAGGAAAAGAGGGAGAGAAAAATGGAAAGGAAGGAAAGAGAAAAAGGAAAGCATGTGATTCTCGTCCTAAAATCAGATTGTTCATATGTTGAACATCAAATCTGATTTTTGTGTGGTATGTTCTTATGAGAAAAGATTCCTATAATGGTTCTAGTAAAGTTCTCGAAGGTATACAAGTGATGATGCTATCCATTCTTGCGAAGGACGATCGGCAGCAAGCTTGTGAAGAAAGCTGCAGCACCATGTCGAAGTGGGAAGGGCCCTGATCAGTCCTGTGTGGATCACCATTGGAGGACTTCTACTTTGGAGCCTTATGTGGATCTCAAGATTACCAGTTCGAGGTCTTCATGATGGTATATTATTTCTATTCCCTTTTTGTTATACATGCTTATTTTTATTTGATTGCATTCATCAAGGTATTCTTAGGGCTTTTGTGTTCCGGTAGTATAGTTTAAATGTCAAACTTGTTTTTAATTGTTGAATGCATATAAAAATTTTTGAAATTTATATTCCGCTGCATCATCAAAACCTAACAGTAGTATTAGAACCACCTTTTATTGATTCAATCAAATTTTATGTTATTATTATGGTATGAATTAGATCCATTTCAAACTATGTCAAAATCAGATTTTCTGATTGATGTTTAGTTGATGTTTATGATGTATTTTTGTTAATGATAGATGTTATCAATCTTTGATCAAACCATGGATATGAAATTTCATAGTCTTTGGACTGGTGAGACAAGTTTAAGATTAGATCCCATCATCTAATTTTTGATAGAATTGTAATCCAGTGCATGTGATGTACGAAGCCTTGGAATGATACATATGGATGTACATGTAGGAACTAGATCTAGGGTTTCAGAGTTAGATCTTGAAACTTTTTCAAGATCAGACAGCGGAAGACTAAAATAAATCAAAATTTATTTTTCAAAATTAGAGAATCTCTAGATCTAAGATCCTATTACATGATTATTATATAGCATTAAATCAGAAATTAAAATATATAGAGCATGAACTACATGTTGATCATATCAACATGTTTCTATACTACATCTAATGTATGTATTAAACAATAGATCAGATCTATTACATTGCAAGTTAGACATTCTAACCTTGCTGATCCGAGCTTGAGGATGATATTGCAAACCGCACATGCATCCGATCTCTAGGAGTCATCCACAAGAGCCCACGAATCTCGATCAGAAGTTCTGCTTCAGAAAATCAGCACAGTATGCTAGTACTGTGTCGATCCTTCTTCGATGGTTGATCAGGTACTTTCTTCTTCTTGATTTAGACTCTTTCAAAGATAAAAAGTAGGAGGAGGAGTTTTAGATCTAAGACACTCTTAGAAAACTCAAGATGGAGGAAGGAAAGAGATGAAACTAACAACCCTAGAAGAAGACCCTCTTCTTCTTCTCTTTGCTCTCTCCTAGATACCCTATCTTGTGTCTATTATATCTCCACGATCCAAAGGTCTTTATCTTTAATTTTTGGATGTCCCAAAGGTCTCTCAAATCTCTATGTTCATCAAAAATTTCATAAAGAAACTCATTTTATAGAGAGAGATATGATAGAGTTCTTATCTAGGTCAAATACCTAGTCAAGGCTTATCCAAATATGGCAAGATAAGGGGCACCTAACTCTTGGGTGCCTCCTCCTTATTTTTGCACATGGACTACCAGCAAAGAGTGCATAATGTATGCCCTAAAAGCCATAAAAATTTCAAAAAAAATCTGGGTAAATTCGGTGCAAAAAGGAAAGAGTTTTGGATTTCTAAAACTCTATCTCATAGAATTTGAAATCCAAACTTATTCCTACTTTGATTTGATCCACAACCACTTTCCATGTATGAAAGAAGAGAGAAAATCTTTTGGATGTGGGAAAGATCTGGGAGAGGGCTTTTGTTGCACAAAATAAGAGGAGATTGGCGTGGAATAAGAGAGAGGGCATGGGGGGGCTTATGTGGCACAAGGTGGAATCCTAGTCTTACTAGGATTCTATCTTATGACTTGTTTTAATTTGGTTTCTCAAATCAAATCAAATCAAAATTAAATCAACCCAATTCAAATAGGTCTTAACTTAATTAAGAATCTAATTTAATCAGATTAAATTAAATTTAAATCTGATTTAATTTTTTAATCAAATTAGAAATTAGGTTGACCTAAGTCCTAATTGAACTAGGACTAGTTTTTTTCTTGCACTTGGCTTATCCAATAAACTAATTGGACTTGATCCAATCAAGCCTAAATTAAATCTAATTAAATCATATTCAATTAGACTTAATCTCAGCCCATTAACTTAATCAAATTAAGCTAATTAGCAATCGAATTGCTAATCGATCCTCCTGCAAAACTTGCACTAGGTTAAACGTCAATCATATTGATCATTTAACCCTAGAACGATTCTTAATCATTGATCAACCATTCGATCGGATCATGAACTTTAATGTGTGTGACCTCATAGGTCTGAATCTAAGCTGGTAATACAGGAATAAATTTTTGTACCAATCGAAGTGACCATCTAGCAATGGTACCCGACGATCGGATAGGTCGAATGTGTAGAACAACATCCTTAGAACCCATGCGGATATAGTTTCCATATAATTCATCCTCTTGACCAAAATGATCATAGGACACCTCAAAGTTCAACTGTCAACTCTGATCAGGTTGTTCACATTGTATTTCAAAATATCAAATCCATCTGATGGATTATCCTGATCAAGATTTTGCTAAATTAAAATACAATGACTCATTCTTCTCTGACTATTGGAGTGGTCAATCCTATCTCGATCATACTCTGACTTTGCAAGTACTTGACTGTGCCCAAAAGCCTTCCATCACTAAATTAGAAATTCAGTTAGTTCAGTACCAAAGCATAGTGAGTTGCTTGCAAGTCACTGAGGTGATCTAAGGTCTAAGAGACACTTATACCTATATCCCATTAGAGATATTCTCGACAGCAGAATGCTCTAGAGTTGGTCATGTTCAATGATGATGTACTCTTACATCTCACCTGTATGCCATACCAATATCTCCACACTCTTTGGTTAAGAGGACAACCAACCCATATGGCCTACAGCGATCTATGCTCGATAGAAGCTGTCGTCCTTATTAACAACCTATCATTTGGTCATGAACAGTTTTAAGGACTAATCGATAAATCCTCTCTTTATCGAATCTAAATAGTTTTAAGAGCTTCATCATAACATCGGAGTTTGTTAGAAGATGAAAGCTTATGATGGAAATGTCAAATATATTTTATTTATTAATAAATCAATTACCATACTTGGTTGCTCAACCATCAACAGCTTGACGATTAGCTTTTGGGACATATTTTCCAACAACTTTCACTTGTCCTAAAGCCACTCGGCACAGTATCTAATACCCATCTTCGACTTGTAGTTGTCGAACTTCTTTATCGCCAGGGCTTTAGTGAAGGGGTCGGCCAGGTTTTTCTTTCCATCGATCTTCTGAAGGTCGACGTCACCTCGATCCATGATCTTTCGGACTAGATGGAAGCAACGCAAAATGTGCTTCGACCACTGGTGTGCTTTGGATTCCTTCGCCTGAGCTATGGCAGCAGTGTTGTCACAGTAGGGCAGGACCAGACCATCGAGGGAGGGTGCTACTCTGAGCTCGATGATGAATTTTCTCAGCCACACAGCTTCCTTCGCGGTATCCGATGCTGCGATGTACTCTGCCTCACAAACAGAGTCTGCCACAGTATGCTGCTTGGAACTCTTCCAGTAGATGGCTCCACCATTCAGAGTAAAGATATAACCCGACACGTTTCTCCTGTCATCATGATCAGATTGAAAGCTGGAGTCTGTGAATCTCATAAATTTCAGATCTGACTCGCCATAAACCAACCATTGGTTCTTAGTATTTCTCAAATATTTAAGGATGGCTTTAACCACTTTTCAGTGATTTTCTTCAGGATCAGATTGGTATCTACTCACTACTCCTAGTGAGTATGCCACATCTGGCCTTGTACATGTCATGGCATACGTGATAGATCTTATGGCCGAAGCATATGGGACTCTACTCATACACTTTCTCTTTTTCGGAGTTGTCGGACAATCCTTCTTAGAGAGAGAAATTTCATGGCCTAGCGGTAGATAGCCCTTCTTAGAATTCTTCATGCTGAACCTCTTCAGCATAGTGTCTATGTACGTGGACTGGGATAACCCAAAAATCTTTTTAGATCTATCCCTATAGATCTCCATCCCTAGAATGTAGGATGCTTCATCCAAATCCTTCATGGAGAACTATGATAACAACCAAACTTTTATTCCCTATAGTGCGGGGATGTCATTCTCGATTAAGAGAATGTCATCCATGTACAAGATAAGGAATACCACAACTGGACCATTTGCCCATTTATAGATTCAGGGCTCTTCTCCATTCTTAATGAAGCCATACGTTTTGATCATCTTATCAAAATGCATGTTCCAACTCTGAGAAGCTTGCTTCAATCCATAAATAGATCTCTGAAGCTTGCACACCTTGGACTCATCTGTGGATGTAAACCCCTTAGGTTGTATCATATACACCTCTTCGGTCAGCTCTCCATTCAGGAAAGCTATCTTTACATCCATTTGTCAGATCTCATAATCCAGATGGGCAGCTATTGCAAGCATTATCCGAATGGATTTGAGCATTGCCATAGGAGAAAATATCTCGTCATAGTCAATACCATAATGTTGACGATACTCCTTGGCAACCAGACGGGCTTTATAGGTCTCCACCTTTTTGTCTGTGCCCATTTTTCTTTTGAACACCCATTTACACCCAATGGGTTTAATCCCTTCAGGTGGGTCAACCAATGTCCATACATCGTTGACCTTCATGGACTCCATTTTGAATTTCATGGCTTTAAGCCATTTCTCAAAATCAGGTCTCTGCATTGCATCCGTATAGGTGATCGAATCCTCATCATTCTCATCGAGTTCGATGGGATCATCATCTCAAACCAAGAAACCGTAGTATCTGTCCAGCTGATGCGGTACTCTACTGGATCTCCTTAATGATGCAGGTACATTGGGCTCCAGATCTGATCTAATCAAATCTGACTCAGGTTCAGCTATTAGTGTTGGTCCTTCTACCTATTGAACTTCATCAAGTTCAACCTTAGAGACAACAGTTCCTTCACCAAGGAACTCCTTTTCTAAAAAGATTGCCTTAAGGCTGATGAATACCTTGTGTTCATCAGCATGGTAGAAAAAATATTCTTTGATCTCATTGGGGTACCCGATGAATGTGCATTTGTCAGACCTAGGTCCAAGTTTGTCTGTGACTAATCGTTTGACATAGATCGGGCACCCCCAGACCCTAAGGTGTGAAAGTGCTGGCTTACGCTCTGTCCATATCTTATATAGAGTCTTAATTATAGACTTACTTGAAATCCTATTTAATAGATAACAAGTCGATTCGAGTGCATATCCTTAGAAGGATATTAGCAAGCTGACAAATCCATCATAGATCGGACCATGTCTAACAGAGTCTGATTTCTCCTTTCAGACACACCATTATGCTATGGTGTTCCTGGAGGAGTCCATTGGGAGAGAATCCCATTCTCTCCTAGATATGTGAGAAACTCACTAGAAAGATATTCTCCTCCTCGGTCAGATCGAAGAGTTTTAATATTCTTCCCAATTTATTTTTCTACTTCACTTCAGAATCGTTTGAATATTTCAAATGAATCTGACTTATGTTTCATCAGATAGACATATCCATATCTGGATAGATCATCCGTGAAAGTTATGAAGTAGAAATATCCACCTCTAGCACTTGTGCTCATTGGTAAAAATATCCACCTCTAGCACTTGTGCTCATGGGCCCGCATACATCAGTATGTACTAGACCCAAGAGCTCAGTAGCTCTTTCACCTTTTTCAGTAAAAGGTGACTTGGTCATTTTATCAAGAAGACAGGACTCACAGGTTGGAAGTGATTCACAATCACTGACTTCGAGGATTCCCTCTTGAGTCAACCTGTTTATTCTATTCTTATTTATATGACCTAGCCTACAGTGCCATAAGTAGATATCTGACACACTATCTAATCTAGGGTGCTTGCCAGTAGAATAAACTCTTATCGGGCTTGATCTTTCTAGTCTGGCCCTACACTGATGTCCCAGTCTGAACTTGCACTATCTTCACTTTCTTCTTCTTGTTCTTCTTCCCTTTCTTAAAGGGTCGAGAACCAGAAGATGAACCTCCCACTAAGTTCACTGACTCCTTGTGGAGTTGGTGATCCTTCTCAAAGTTCTGAAGCAACCCCAGTAATCCGTGGTAGTTTACTTCAGGCTTTGTCATTTTATAATGAGTGAGGAATGGGAGATAAGACTTGGGCAGTGAGTTTAGTATCGCATCCTTCCCAAGCTGCACATGCAAGGGAAAGCCGAGCTTGCTCAATCATTCTATCAGTTCGATCATGTACAATACATGATCAGTGATAGAGGCACCATTCCGCATTTTGACGTTGAAGATGACAAAACTAGTCTTGTGCCTCTCCACATCATCGAGTGTGCCAAAGGCATCCTCCAACACTTGAAGCATGTCCTTTGGCTGAGCCGTCTCGAATCTGTGACTGAACTCGTCGCTCATGGTAGCCAGCATGATACAGCACACCATGATCCGATCACTGAGCCACTTCTGGTAAGTATCTCTGACTGTTCCACATGCATTGACAGCTGGGTCCTCAGGTGCAGGATTCATTATCACATATAGGATCCGTTCATGCTCCAGGACTATCTTCAGCTTTCGATACCAGCTACCGAAGTTGGGTCCCACCAACTTATCATTGTTCAATAATGATCGGAGCAATAGGGAAGTGGCCATATCTGCTAAAAAAAAACCATAATCTAATTAGTAATTGATTCATTAAACCTAAAGATTTAGACTTTAATCAAAAGATTTCTCCCACTATTTTATTCGAATTGGTAGCCTCTACCTCTAATTCGAAGAATTACCCTAATTCCTTAGTGGGTACTAGAATCCACTTAGACTGCACACAAGCCCAACTTTGGTTGGCCAACCGATGTACATCTAAGGGTAGGTTCATAACCAATTGTTTCTCTAAATAATTTTTAGTAATTTTAATTTTGCCCCAGAAATCTAATCAGTAGGCTTTGGCCTCCACTGTAAGGATCCGATTAGGTCCAACCATTAACATGACCATACTTGGTGCATCTAACCAACGAATGATTAGGCCCAACTTTGGTTGGCTCATCTAACCACTATTAGAGAGACACTTCCAAGTCATCATATGATGAGTGATAATTCTATTAGTCAACAAGCACCAGGCCTTTGGGTCTGCAATGATTGTTGAGTTAATGGACTCATTATCAAACACTTTAATGGGAGGCTATGACTCAGTTATCTCCATAACTTTATCATTTTAAGGACCTAATAATTTTAGAAGATTTAAATAATTTAGAGAATGAGGTCAGATGAACCAGCTTATCATGATCCTCCCACTGACTTCACTAAGTCAGCTTAAGGGAAATCATTAAAAGGGCTGGTCTAGGAGCACCTAAATTAGTCACACTGATTTACCTCATTGACATGGGTCTGTTTGAATAGTCAAGTGATCCGATCAAAATATAATTTCACCAAGAGGTCAGGTAAGTTCGATCAGCAGAAGGGTCAGCCAAAGCTTGCCTTAGACACCATAAAAAATAGCCAGGTAAGTGGGCTCTCAATTAAAAACCACCGATTTGGTTTACCTTAGACACCAACTAGTTTAATTAGTTTCGATTAGATCAACCTAACAGTTCGTGCTAGACTGCTTAGCCAAGAATCAAGTCCATTTGGTTTTCGTTAAAGACATGGACTTGACCAACTACAACTATTGTAATTGATTTAGAGAATCCTTGACCTAATCTAAGACAACAATTGATTAGATTTAGTCATTTTTGTAATTAAGTCTATTTTTAATCTAACCATAGGTCTAACCCAATTAATGGACCTAATTCTCACTAATCCATTAACCCAATGTGTTATGGTTTGTGTCTTAGGTTCTTCAATTCACAATCCTAGAACCTAATCAAACAACTTCTTAATTCTTAATTAAGTTTTGGGCTGAGGATTGGGTTCGACTTTTCGAAAATAATTTTTATGTTTGTAAAATAATTTTATAATATGGTTCTACCAACCATATTACATGTTTGATTCATAATCAAGATGCAAGTGAAATAAATATGAAACTACTTTAGATTTAATCTAAACAGGTTCATGTAATTGAAATAATTTCAACTTTAAATATTTTCTTTGCACAAAAATTATTAACAAAGAGATTTTATTTTAGATTTAAATACTTTTTAAATCTAATAAATCATAAATTTAATCTAGATCATATCTAACAAATTTATGATTAAAGATAGATCTATACGAACTAGAACAACCTTTGCACTGTAAGGGATAAACCTTACAGCAGGACAACCTTGCAGTTCGTGATTGATCTAAAATTTTAATTTTAGATTTAATAATCAGATTATAAATTAGATCTAATCTAATAAATAATCTAAGCATGTATAAATAATCATGTAATAAACAACCTAGGCTCTGATACCAATTGTAAGAACCAGATCTAGGGTTTCAGGGTTAGATCTTGAAACTTTTTCAAGATCAGACAGCGGAAGACTAAAATAAATCAAAATTTATTTTATAAAATTAGAAAATCTCTAGATCTAAGATCCTATTACATGATTATTATATAGTATTAAATCAAAAATTAAAATATATAGAGCATGAACTACATGTTGATCATATCAATATGTTTCTATACTACATCTAATGTATGTATTAAATAATAGATCAGATCTATTACCTTGCAAGTTAGATGTTCTAACCTTGCTGATCCGAGCTTGAGGATGATGTTGCAAATCGCATATGCATCCGATCTCTAGGAGTCATCCACGCGAGCCCACGAATCTCGACCAGAATTTCTGCTTCAGGAAATCAGCACAGTATGCTAGTACTGCGCTGATCCTTCTTCGATGGTTGATCAGGTGCTTTCTTCTTCTTGATTTAGACTCTTCTAAAGATGAGAAGTAGGAGGAAGAGTTTTAAATTTGAGACACTCTCAGAAAACTCAAGATAGAAGAAGGGAAGAGATGAAACTAACAACCCTAGAAGAAGACCCTCTTCTTCTTCTCTTTACTCTCTCCTAGACATCCTATCTTCTGTCTATTATATCTCCACGACCCAAAAGTTTTTCTCTCTAATTTTTGGATTCCCTAAAGGTCTCTCAAATCTCTATGTTCATCAAAAATTTCATGAAGAAACTCATTTTATAGAGAGAGATATGATAGAGTCCTTGTCTAGGTCAAATACCTAGTCAAGGCTTATCCAAACATGGCAAGATAAGGGGTGCCCAACTCTTCGGTGCCTCCTCCTTATTTTTATGCATGGACCACCAGAAAAGGGTTCACAATGTGTTCCCTAAAAGCCATAAAAATTTGAAAAAAAATCTGAATAAATTCGGTGCAAAAAAAAAAGAGTTTTGGATTTCTAAAACTCTATCTCATAGAATTTGAAATCCAAACTTATTCCTACTTTGATTTGTTCCACAACCACTTTCCATGTATGAAAGAAGAGAGAAAACCTTTTGGATATGGGAAAGACCTGGGAGAGGGCTTTTGTCACATAAAATAAGAGGGGATTGGTGTGGAATAAGAGAGAGGGCATGGGGGGGCTTATGTGGCGCAAGGTGGAATCCTAGTCTTACTAGGATTCTATCTTATGACTTGTTTTAATTTGGTTTCTCAAATCAAATCAAATCAAAATTAAATCAATCTAATTAAAATAGATCTTAACTCAATTAAGAATCTAATTTAATCAGATTAAATTAGATTTAAATCTGATTTAATTTTTTAATCAAATTAGAAATTAGGTTGATCCAAGTCCTAATTGAACTAGGACTAGTTTTTTTCTTGCACTTGGCTTATCCAATAAACCAATTGGACTTGATCCAATCAAGCCCAAATCAAATCAAATTAAATTATATTCAATTATACTTAATTTCTACCCATTGGCTTAATCAAATTAAGTCAATTAGCAATCGAATTGCTAATCGATCCTCCTGCAATACTTGCACTATTTTAAATATCAATCGTATTGATCATTTAATCTTAGAACGATTCTTAATCGTTGATCAACCATCCGATCAGATCATGAACTCTAATGTGTGTGATCTCATAGGTCTGAACCTAAGTCGGTAGTACAGAAATAAATTTCTATATCAATCAAAGTGACCATCTAGCAATGATACCCGACGATCGGATTGGTCGAATGTGTAGAACAACATCCTTAGAACCCATGCGGATATAGTTTTTATATAATTCATCCTCTTGACCAAAATAATCATAGGACACCTCAAGTTCAACTGTCAACTCTGATCAGATTGTCCATATTGTATTTCAAAATATCAAATCAATCTGATGGATTATCCTGACCAAGGTTTTGCTAAATTGAAATACAGTGACTCATTCTTCTTCAACTCTTGGAGTGGCCAATCCCATTTCGATCACACTTTGACTTCGCAAGTACTTGACTATGCTCAGAAGCCTTCCATCACTGAATTAAAAATTCAATTAGTTCAGTACCAAAGCACAGTGAGTTGCTTGCAAGTCACTGAAGTGATCTCAGGTCTAAGGGACACTTATACCTATATCTCATCAAAGATATTCTCGACAGCAAAATGCTCTGGTGTTGGTCACGTTCAATGATGATGTACCTTTATATCTCATCTGTATGCCATATCAGTATCTCCACACTCCTTGGTTAAGAGGACAACCAACCCATATGGCCTACAGTGACCTATGCTTGATAGAAGCTGTCGTCCTTTTTAACAGCCTATCATTTGGTCATGAACAGTTTTAAGGACTAATCAATAAATTCTCTCTTTATCGAATTTAAATAGTCCTAAGGACTTCATCATAACAACAGAGTTCATTAGAAGATGAAAGCTTATGATGAAAATACCAAATATAATATTTATTAACAAATCAATTACCATACTTGGTTGCTCAACCATCAATAGCTTGACGATTAGCTTTTGGGATATATTTTCCCACAGTACATTACCAAGACTTAGGGTTCTTGTATTTGATGCATTCACCTAAGATCCAAGAGTCGACCACCATGTTATTGAGTATTCACCATTGTGGGTCTTCCATCTTAGTTGTTGCCTGAGGTATGTGTGGAGCCGAAAAATTTTGGTCATGGAAAGGAAGCATCAGACATAGATTAGAGTTTTTATCGATGGATTTGTTTAACTATAATTCATTATTCTGATATGATTAAAATTAATGATTATAGATTGAATCAAATTTATAGATCTAATTTGATTAGAAGTCATGCTTAATTTAGGTTGATCATATTGTCATTTACCTAATTTGATTAGAGTTTGAGAAATGGTTGATCGAATCTCTGTTAACCTAATTGGATTAGGGTTAATCAATGAATTGGTCAACTCAACTCAAATGGACAATAAATAATTGACCTAAAATTGAACTTTGGATCAAGAGTTGAATCTAAATCAAAAATCCTAGTTAGGTCCTATGACCATAAATTTGAACATCTCCATTGACATGTGTATGAATGATATCACAAAGAAAATAACATGAGTTGTTTCTTACTATGTTTTATAATGGTTACAGAAATGCATGTTGAGTGGTTATGGACTATAGTACATCCATGTGAAGGATGTATGCATGAATACTTCCCTATTAGCTGATTATATAAATGCATCTGCAAGAGTTGCAATAGGAGCTAGGTGTCTTTGATGCATTGTATTATAAACTATACTTTTCTTTTGTATGTTCCCAAGTGTTGATTGGAACTTTTACATATTGATGTAAGATTATAGAAAGAAAATTATTTGAAAATAGATAGAAATTATTTCTTGCTATTTTCAAATAAAGATCAAGCATCATGGTAGATTTCATGGAGATGAAGACTGCACTACCAGGTGTTTAAGAGTGGAGGCATATTTAGATTGACCATGAGATGGTTCAATCTATGATGCACCTAGGGTATGAACCATATATCATCCTGTAGCTCGGATGATCTTTCAAAAGTCCATAACCATTAGTTTTTCTTTTTATGCTCTTATATGCTATTAGTTAGATTTAAAGTTTAGATTGCATATGATGTATGAATATATGTTTAGGATGTGCATGAGACTTAAGTCCCTTGTTTAAATTATATTAAGTCATAGTGGCAAAGTGTTAAGAAGACTACCCATGCCTTCCTTCATGCCAAGCCAATATTATGTCAAGAATTATAGTAGGCTTATTGTGCTATCCATTGTTGGGTTCCGGCCACACAGCAGAAAGTGATTTTTAAAAATTTTAAAAACATACAAATCAATAGCTTTATCAAATAAAACTATCGAGCTAAAATCCAAACCCTAGAATCACCTTACCGATATCAATCAAAGCAAAATCAAGCATGCAAAGAGATAGAATTTTATACTTAAACCAATATAACAAAGTGGCATGCTGGTGTTTTTCATGAGACTCTAAAATAGAAGTCCTCCAATGATGATCCACACGGAAGTTGACCAAGGTCCTTCCCAACCGATGCGCTACTGCAGCCTTGTCTTCTCAAGAATACTGTCGGCTTCAAACTTGTATCACGATCGCACCAAAGTCCAGTTACTTTTGCTCTCACCATCAAAATGATAGCAAAAAGATACTCTTCAGATGTCATACAATCTAAAATTTAATTTTTAGCTCTAACACATAAAAAAACCAAATCCTAGGACACTCCAGCAACAATAGCTGAAAATCTCACCATCCTTGTAGCAACTTTTACCACTCAAAATTCTCTCTTTTTTTTTCAATTTTTTTTTTTATGATTTCTACATTCCTTATCTCTAGTTCATCCAAAAATCTTAGTCAGAAGCCATCTAGGGCATCCCCTATAAATAGGAGACCAGGGGACGTCATATAGGATGAAGGGGCGCCAACCTTTGGTGCTCCAACTTCCCACGCACCAAATAAATTCATTGAGTAAATTTTTGGTGATCCAATTACTTGGAGTAGAATGAATCTTTGTCTTATATATGTCATAAAAAATTCAATAAATTTTGGTGTTACATCATAAAAAAACTGATCGAGAATTTAAGGTAACACGTATTAGTTAAGAGCCTTCATTAAGGACTCTCCACTTCACATGCCAATTTAAGGTGGGCGGCATTTATTTTTTGTCGTATCTTCTAGTGGATGTCGATGACTCCTTCTCCACTTGAAACTAATTCAAGTTGGATATGGATCCAATTTAAATTAACCCAATCTCATTAGGTCAAAGCCAACTGGTCTAGGTTAGCTCAAACACTTTGATCTAAACTAATTTGGGAACTTGAGTTAATACAATGTGCTAGCATATCGAATTAACCCATAGAATTTATATTAAACTCTAATTAAATTAGACTAAGGCTAAATCCTAAAGTGTGTGATCCATTGAATTTCAAATCTAGCCAGCAGTAGATCCGAACTTTCGACGTAACCCTAATTCGATGAGATTAGGTCACTTGAAGAGTCCCAATCAACTTAAACTCTTCCATATTGATTCCAGAATCAAATTCTTTTAATTTTGTCAAGCCTACAAGTCAAGATTGACATCTAATAATGTATCATGACTATCCAAAAGATTTAAAATTTTGATAAAAAATTATCAAAATATCCTTCAGTGGCAAGTTTTCGTGTAATTCAATCTTTCAGTCAAACAACATCCCAAATGAGCTGTGGACATAAAAATATGTCAAACCCAATCACTTATCATTATGTATCTTGATTTGAAGATGATGATTCAGTTGATGATATATTAGAAATTTTTTTCTAATTATGACCCTGCTTTGGTCAAAGACTTCCAGAATCATCATCCAATGAGATCACATAGGATGTTCGCTCTCCTTATTAGGAGTGATTGATCCCTTATTGATCATTCACAACCTCCATACATACTTCATCATATCCAGAATACCCCACACAAGGATTAAAGAACCAAGCTAGGTAGTGAACCAAAATATGGATCCATGTACATATGGTACCATGGTGACCTCAGGTCTAAGGATTACTTACATAACTCTCACTAGAGAATCATCAATTGACATGTAAATAAGATTCCAGCTGATATTCTCTCATAGGTCAATTCAGTGAACTCATTCTCTAATGAGCACCCATATCCTAATATTAGTGTCACCACACAAGTGGTTGTGAGATCAACCATCCTCATTTCTGAGCATACATAGGACATGCCAGTCTTACCGGTATCATTAATCTCTGACTCAATGCATCAATGACTAAAAATATTTTAGGTTAGGGCTATCAAAGATTTAGGTCTCACTGGAGTGATCTTATCACGATCCTAAAATCATTGTCCGGATCTATGGGGTTCATTATAATCTTAAGAA
Organism: Elaeis guineensis; assembly: GCF_000442705.2. Lineage (NCBI taxonomy): Eukaryota > Viridiplantae > Streptophyta > Magnoliopsida > Arecales > Arecaceae > Elaeis > Elaeis guineensis. The sequence continues at coordinate 16,632,685 of NC_026007.2, read as the reverse complement.
CAACAAGATGCATCATACAATGAATCAAAAATACTTATTTTATTAATATAAATGTCAATTTACATGAGTTTGAAAGACAAATATAATAAATGCCCTATCGCATCACATATGCGATTGTCTTATAGGGCAATATTCTTTCAATCTCCCACTTGTACTTAAAGCCAATGGCCCCTATACTTGATACACATGCTATCAAGATGGCAATCAAACTGCTACATTAATAAGGTCTTAGTGAATGAGTCTGCTATATTATTCTTGATGTCAACTCACTCCACGATCACATCACATCTTTCAACAATCTTCCGAACGAGATGGAGCCATCTTAGGATGTGCTTGGATTTATGATGAGATCTTGATTCTTTAGCTTGAGCAACTATCCCAGTATTATCATAATAAAGAGGTACTGGTTGTTCAATTCCTAGAACCACACTTAACTCTGTGATGAATTTTTTCATCAGACGGCCTCCTTAGCAGCCTCACTTGCAGCAATATACTCAGCCTCAGTGACTGAGTCAGCAACAGTTTGCTATTTGGAACTTTTTCAATTTACTGCACCATTATACAAAGTGAACACATATCCAGATATAGATTTGCTATCATTCAGATCAGATTGAAAACTAGAATCGGTATAACCTTCCAGTTTTAAATCAGATCTACCATATATCAGAAAAATATCTCTAGTCCTTCTCAAATACTTAGTATATTTTGCACAGCTTTCCAATAATCCTCCTCGGGATCAGCCTGAAATCTGCTTACAATGCCCAAGGCATAAGCTACATTAGGTCTGGTACATAACATAGCATACATTATCGATCCTATAGCCGAAGCATAAGGAATAGAACTCATTCTATTTCTCTCTTCAGGTGTCTTAATAGACATTTTCTTAGAGAATTGTATGCCATGACCTATGGGCAAGTAACCTCTTTTACTTTCCTCCATGTTGAACCTCTTCAACACCAGATCAATGTACCTAGACTGGGATAAGTCAAGCATCCTTTTTGATCTATCCCTATAGATCTTTATACCAAGTATAAAGGATGCCTCACCCAAGTCTTTCATGAAAAATTTTTATGATAGTTGAGTCTTGATCGATTGCAACATCGGGATATGATTTTCAATGAGCAGTATGTCATCCACATATAAGATCAAGAAGATAATAGTATTTTCACTATTCTTCTTGTACACTCAAGGTTCATCCATATTTTTGATGAAGCCAAACAATTTGAGTATCTCATCAAAATGAATGTTCCAGCTCTTCTATACTTGCTTCAATCCATTAATGGATCTATTCAGTTTGCATACCCGATTTGCTCTCCCACTAGAGACAAATTCCTCTGGCTGAGTTATATAGACTTCTTCCTCAAGATTTTTATTGAGGAAGGCAGTCTTGACATCCATCTGTCAGATCTCATAGTCATGGTATGCTGCAATAGCAAATATTATCTGAATAGACTTGAATATGACTACTGGTGAAAAGATTTTTTCATTATCAACACCTTATTTTTGTCTGAAACTTTTTGCCATAAGTCTGACCTTATAGGTCTCTATCTGGCCATCTGCTCCAATCTTCTTTTTGAAGACCCATTTGCAGCCTATTGGGGTCACACCCTCAGGCGCATTAACCAAAGTCCATTCTTGGTTGGCATACATGGAGTCCATTTCAAATTTCATGGTATTTAGCCACTTGTCAGAGTCACTACTCATGACAGCTTTTGAATAGGTCGTGGGATCATCATTCTCAATGATGTGGATTGTATTATCATTTTCAATAACAAACCCATACCTGAGAGGTACATTATGCACTCTACTCGACCTTCGGAGAGAAAGTGTGTGAAGTATCTCTGCCTTAACAATGGGCACATCTGGTTGCGAACCATTTGGTGAATCCTGGATGGATTGTAGGTTTTGAACTTTCTCAAGTTCAACAAACCTCCCACTGCCTCCTTCTTGGATAAACTCTTTCTCCAAGAAAATGGTATGCCTACCAACAAATACCTTTTATTGAGTAGGGTTATAGAAGTAGTATCCTATATACTCCTTGGGATAACCTACAAACCTACACATTTTTAATCTAGCATCCAGCTTATGTCCATCAACATTTTTCACATAAGCTAGACAACCCCAAATCTTAAGATGCTTAAGATTGGATCTTTTTCCTTTCTATATTTTATATGGAGTGCTAGAAATAGATTTTGAAAATATTTTATTTAAAATATATGCTGCAGCCTCGAGGGCGTATCCTCAAAAGGATGTCGAAAGATCTGTGAAATACATCATGGACTGCACCATATCTAATAAGGTGAGATTCCTTCTCTCCGCAATTTCATTTAATTATGGAGTATAAGAAGGTGTCCATTAAGAGAGTATTTCATTTTATTTCAAATAATCAAGGAACTCACTAGACAAGTATTCTCCTCCTCGATCCGATCGAAGAGTTTTAATACTTTTACCAGTTTATTTCACGATCATTCTTTGATACTCTTTAAATTTATCAAAAGCTTCAAATTTATATTTTATTAAATACACATATCCAAACCTTAATCTATCATCAGTAAACATGATGAAGTAAGAGTATCCACCTTTGGCTTGAGTCAATATTGGACCACATACATCAGTATGTACAAGGTCCAAAATGTCACTCACCCTATTTCCATATCCTTTAAATGGAGTCTTGATCATTTTTTTTATGAGACAAGATTCATAAGTTCTATATGATTCATAATCATAAGGATCAAAAAAATTATCTTTGTATAACTTGTTAATCCTTGACTCATTTATATGGCCAAGTCGGCAGTGCCAGAGGTATGTGACATTCACATCCTCTCTCTTTCTTTTCTTCATATTATCAACATGAAGCACATTATCATTAAGTGAAAGAAACATAAAACTATTATCAATAAAAGCACTTCCATAATATTCATTAGAAAAATATATAGAACAACTATTATTCTTTGCAATTATTTCAAAACCTTGTTTCAATAACAACGATACAACAATAATATTTCTAACAATATTTGAAATATAATAATAGATCTTCAGTTCTAAAATTCTGTCCAAAGATAACTTCAAAATCCTGGTTCCTATGGCTTCGGCTTGAATGGACTCTCCACTAGCACCGAACAGCTTGAAGTCACCTTTATTCAGATTTTTTATTTCCTGTAGACCCTGCAATGATTTGCAAAGCTATGAGCCACAGGCGGTATCCAATATCCAAGAATCTAAAAATAAAATACTTAATAATAAATTAGTTTGTATACAAACCTTTAGCAACGCTTGCCGTTTCACAGTTGTAAGGTACTCTTTGCAATTTCTTTTCCAGTGGCCCTCTTTGCCACAGTGATAACAAGTACCTTTGGTGGAGACCTTCTTCATCTTCTTCTTGGAAATGCTAGCCTTAGGGTTCATCTTTTTTTTAGAACCCTTCTTTGCCTTCTTCTTGTTAATCTTATCAACATGAAGGGCCTGAGCTTTTTCATCCTTGAAATGCCTCTCTACTATTTTCAACATGTTCAGCAGTTCTGGCAAGCTGATATTCAGTTTATTCATATGATAATTAATGATAAACTGAGAAAAGAAGTCAGGAAGAGACTATAGGATCAAATTTTGGCTCAATTCACCATCCATGACAAAATTCAGTTATCCCAGATGAGTGATTAAATCAATCATCTTTAGGACATGTGTTTGCATGGAAGAACCTTCAGTCATACGAGCATGGAACAACTACTTCGATATCTCATATCAAGCAGTTCGACTTTGTTTCTCATATAGCTCCTTAAGATTAAGGAGAATAGAAGGAACATCCATATCCTCATGCTGCCTCTGGAGCTCATTGCTCATGGAGGCAAGTATGATATATTTGACAGTCACACTGTCATCTTTTCATATCTTATATGCAGCCCTATCCTCCTCGAAAGCATCTTTTGTAAGAAAATTTGGAGCAGACGTATCCAGAATGTAGAAGACTTTCTCCTGAGTGACAACAATTCTCAAGTTCCTTAACCAATCGACATAGTTAGGTCCAATCAACTTGTTTGCATCTAGGATACCTCTAAGTGAAAGTAAGGATGTCATGAGTGTAGTTAATCTACAACAACAAGAACACAACATAAGCAGATGACTCATGATGATATGCACAACTAGACTAGGATTTTTATCTAATTGTGCCTCCCACTATTTTATCGAATTTCATAGCTCTCAAATATTAAAATCAAGAAATATTCTAATATTTCTTAGTGGGGTTGAGATCCCTATTCCTCACAAACACCTTGTGGATAGCACAACAAGCATTCATGAGTTCAAGAGTAGGTAACTCTTTATCAATTGTACCTTTATAATTCTCAACATCTTTCATTCTGACCTCTAGATCACATATAGTTTTGTGGATAGCACAACAAACTATAGTGTTCTAGTTAAGTTGACCCTTCAATCCTATATGGTTATACTTAAACAATGCTGTTCTTGTGGATAGCACAACAAAGCAATACTATTCAAATATGCCATAAGCATCAAGATGCACTTGATCAATATTATGTCAATTTCTATAGTAAGTCTTGTGGATAGTACAACAAGCTCACTAAGATCTTGACATACTCTATCGATCAAGTTTGAAGGAAGGTCTTTGTAATGTCTACATCACTAATCAATCTAAATTTGAAAATTAACAAGACCAAATTGGTCACGTAAGTAGGTGGGAGGCTCCTTGTAGCTTTTTTAGACACCAACAGAGTTGGCCAGACCAGCATACGGACCTAATTAGAAAACTACCTATCACACTTTCTTCAACACCAATTGATCTTAAGAATTTGACTTTTGATTAAAAAGTGAATCCCGACATTACAACTTAATATAATTTTTATGAGGGATTTTAAACTGATCTCGGCACATCCTAACTATAAGCGCATAAAATGTACACTACAAATTATGCAATTTGACATACTTCAACTATTCAAAATAGTAATCAAATAATCATGTCAAAATCATATAAGGGTGCAATTGAGATCAAAATATATGACAAGCATATCAAAAAATATAGCAAACCCTAATCATATTAGGCATGCATTACATCCTCAACAATGCATCAATTTAAGCATCATACAACCATAATAATATAAATTTCAAAATTATCATAAATTTATAATTTAATAACTAAAATCTAACATCATGGCATATATAAAGTCAAAAATAATTTTTGAGTTTAAGAATTTTTGGCAAGATATGCACAAGAATGATTCTATGCACAACTATTGCACTTGTTTGATCGAATCAGATAAAGATGGCTCTGATACCACTGTTGGATTCTAATCATGTAGTAAAAAATAATTTTTAAAAATTTTAAAAATATACAAATCAATAGCTTTATCAAATAAAATTATCGAACCAGAATCCAAACCCTAGAATCACCTTGCCGATATCGATCAAAGCAAATTCAAGCATGCAAAGAGATAGAATTTTATACTTAAATCAATATAAAAAGATGGCATATTGGTGTTCTCCATAAGACTCTAAAGTAGAAGTCTTCCAATAGTGATCCACATGAAAGTGGACCAAGGTCCTTCCTAACCAGTGCGTTACTGCAGCCTTGTCTTCTCAAGAATACTATCGACTTCAAACTTGTGTCACGATCGCACTAAAATTCAGTTGCTTTCATTCTCACCACCAAAATGACACCAAGAAGATACTCTTTAGATGTCATACAACCTAGAATTTAATTTTTATCTCCAACATATGAAAAAATCAAATCTTAGGGCACTCCAACAACACTAGCTGAAAATCTCACCACCCTTATAGCAACTTTTATCACTCAAAATTCTCTTTTTTTCTTCTAAAAATTTTCTTAGAATTTTTTATATAATTTCCACATCTCTTCTCTCTAGTTATTCCAAAAATATCAATCAAAAACCATCTAGGGCATCCCCTATAAATAAGGGACCAGGGGATGTCACATGGGATGAAGGGGTGCCAACCTTTGGCACTCCAACTTCCCATATGCAAAATAAATTCACTGAGTGAATTTTTGGTGATCTAATTACTTATAATAGAAGGAAATTTTGTCTTCTATATTCCATAAAAAAATTAATAAATTTTGGCATTAAATCATAGGAAAATTGATCAAAAATTTAAGATAATGCGTATTAGTTAAGAGCCTTCATTAAGAAGGACTCTCCACTTCACACGCCAATTTAATATGGGTGGCATTTATCTTTTATCATATCTTCTAATGAATGTGGAGGACTCCTTCTCCACTTAAAATTGATTCAAGTTAGATAAGGATCCAATTTAAATTGACCCAATGTCATTAGGTCAAAGCCAACTGGTCTAGGTTAGCTCAAACACTTTGATCTAAACTAATTTGAGAACTTGGGTTAATATAATATAGTAGCATATCAAATTAACTCATAGAATTTATATTAAACTTTAATTAAATTAGAACAAAGCTAAATTCTAAAGTGTGTGACCCATTGGGTTCCAAATCTAGCCAGCAGTGGATCCGAACTTTCGACATAACCCTAATCCGATGAGATTAGGTCACCCGAAGAGTCCCAATCAACTTGGACTCTTCCAAATTAATTTTAGAATCAAATTCTTTTAATTTTGTCAAGCCCACAAGTCAATATTGATGTCTAACAATATGTCATGACTATCTGAAAGATTTAAAATTTTGATAAAAAATTATCAAAATATCCTTCAGTGGCAAGTTCCCAAGTAATTCAATACTTTAGTCAAACAATATCTCTGATGAGCTATGGGCATGAAAATATGTCAAACCCAATCACTTATCATTATGTATCTCGATCTGAAGGTGATGATTTAGTTGTTGATATATTACAAACTCTTTTCTAATTATCACCCTGCTTTGGCCAAAGACTTTCAGAATCATCGTCTTATGAGATCACATAGGATGTTTGCTCCCCTTATTAGGAGTGACTGATCCCTTATTGATCACTCACAATCTTCATACATACTTCACCATATCCAAAACATCCCACACAAGGATCAAAGAACCAAGCTAGGTAGTGAACCAAAATATGAATCCATGTACATAAGGTACCATGGTGATCTCAGGTCTAAGGATCACTTACACAACTCCCACTAGAGAATTATCAGTTGACATGTAAATAAGACTTCATCTGATATTCTCTGATAGGTTAATTCAGTGAACTCATTCTCTAATGAGCACCCATATCCTTGTATTAGTGTCACTATACAAGTGGTTGTGAGATCAACCATCCTCATTTTTGAGCATACATAGGACATACCAGTCTTATCGATATCATTGATCTCTGACTCAATATACCAACGACTAAGAATATTTTAGGTTAGAGCTATTAAAGATTTAGATCTCACTGATGTGATCTCATCATGACCCTAAAACCATTATCCGAACCTATGGAGTTCATTATAATCTTAAGAACAATAAGATGCAGCATATAATGAATCAAAAATACCTATTTTATTAATATAAATATTAATTTACATGAGTTTGAAAGATAAATTATAATAAACACCCCATCGCATTATATATGCAATTAGCTTGTAGGACATTATTCTTTCATCCACAAGGCTTGTTGTGGAGACTGATTTGATACTGTCTAGGTGTATAATGAAGCTAATGATACTTAGCTCATATTTAGTCAATAAAGTATGTCAAAAAAAATTGTAGTAGATTTGTTGTGCTATCCACAAGACTTGCTATAGAGATTGATATGATGTAGACTAAGTGATGCTTATGGCATATTCTAGTAGTGCTGTCTTGTTGTGCTATCCACAAGGATAGTATTATTCAGATATGACCATATATATTGAAGGGTATGATTTAACTAAAATACTATGATTTGTTGTACTATCCACAAGGCTATAAGTAGTTTAGAAGTAAAAGTTAGATTGAGAGTTGTATGAGATGCAATTAGTAAAGAGTTACCTATCCTTAAACTCATAGGAGCTTGTTGTGCTATCCATAAGATTTTTTATGAGAAATTGAGATCTCAATCTCACTAAGAAACTAGATAATATATTTTCTCAATTCCATACTTGAGGGCTATGAAATTTGCTAAAATAGTGGGAGACACATTTAGATAAAAAATCTCATCTAAATTATGTATGTCATCATAAGTAGTCCTTTTATATTCTTATATACACATTTGCATCTTCACTATCACTGCATGGGTTATTTTTAAAATTGACCGAACATCATAGAATGATTGAAGAATCTGAGAATAGTTCTCATATAGGAGATAGTCTCATATTCTTTTTAATTCGATTTGATCGGAGTTGATACTATATAGAAGGAATTATCGCATATAAGATAAGGCAGGGTGACAGTATGACTGTTAAATATATCCTGATTAACTTAATCATGTGATTAAGTTAATATCATGAATAGTGAGTTAATCTAAGATTTAATCCTTCTAACTCTCCTAAATTTCTTCTTTCGTATCTTTTAGGAGAAGAAGGTAAAAATTGTTTTCACCAAGGGTATCTATTATCATTACAGCAATAATGAGCATTAAAAATTAATTGCAAGTGTTGTCTTGCAAGTGTGAAGCAATAGCAGGATATAAAAGTTGCATTTGCAATGGTTTGTATATGATACAAACTAATCATCATTGAGTGTTTCAGCTTTATAATTTTGGGTATGAGATACCTTATATAGGTTTCTATTATGCAAAATATTGCTGGACCTATAAAGCTGAAGTAAGGTGACTACTTGCTTTTTTGGCACTGATGGATAGTCCATTCATACTAAGGCTATAGGAACCTACTTATTTAGAAATTAGTAGACCATTGTAATATGCCTAAATTTATTAAAAATATTATTTCAAATTCTTTACTATTATAGCATAGTTTTGAAATTAATGTAAAGAGTAAAAGTTACACTCCTTCTGATAAATTTTAAGGCTATGGCCTTATGTTTCTGTCACTCAATGACATTATTCTTCATGTTGATGAGAACAAAAAAAGAATTTATGATATCTCTGACATTACCAACTTGACCATTTTTGTGAGTCAAAGATAAACAAGTAATACAAGGAAGAATTTTTTGTCTGTATGATTTTGAATCATATAAAATTTGTAAATCTTGTCTCACTGATAAAATGACCAAGATCCTATTTACTGGACATGAAAAAAGGTGAGAGCGAGTTATTAAGCCTTGTACAAATGGATGTTAAAAGGTTAATAATATCTTGACCCAGAGATGGATACTCCATATATGATATGGTGTGATTCTCTAATATACTTCACAAATTTTGATTCTCATTCTGAGAATATACTCTAGAAATTGTTATATGTGTTTTGAATGAGATACCATCAAAATCTATTACTAGCACTCCATATGAGATATGGAAAAGGTAAGAGGCATGTTGCCCAGCTTATGTGAAAAGAGTTGATGTACATAAGTTTATGCTAAAACAAGTTTATATATGTTTATAGATTATCCTAAAGAGTAGTATGTGATACTATTTCTACCATCCTACTGGATAAAAGGTATTTCCTCAATAGGTATGCCACTTTTTAGAAAAAAAAAATTTCTAAAGGGATAGTAGGAGGATAATTAAACTTGAGAAGTTCAAGACCTATAAACTATCATAACCTGTGGAGTGTCCATAAGTTGATCCTCGATCAGATATGCTCATTGATGAGGCACAACCATGACACACATCTCCTCATCGAAGATCAATTTGAGTGTGTAATGTACTACTCAAAATATGAATTTTATCATTGTGAATGATGGTACACCATACATCATTATGAACGATATTTTCTTGACCTATTCGAAGATAGTCATGAGTAGAGACTCTGACATAAATCATGAAATTCGAAATGAACTCTCTGTACATCAACCAAGTATGGACTATGGTTGAAGCACCTATAGGTGTGACCTAACAGGTTGCTGACAGGAATGTCAATCTGAATTTTTGCTATTGCTACACACCATCTAGAGAATTTATCTCTAGTGGAAGGAAAATGTATTTATGGATTCAAGCAGGTATTGAGAAGTTGGTACTTCTATCTTTGATAAGATAGTCAAAATATTTGACTTTTTCAAAATATAGATGAACCGTGTGTGTGTGCAAGAAGATAGGTGGGAGTCCCACTAACTTCTTGGTTATGTATGTGGATGACATGCAACATTTGGAAAGGTAGTCCCAATATTGCATTCGATCAATGACATGCTTATCACAAAAGTTTTCATGGAAAGACTTGGGTGTAGCATCCAATATAGTTGGCATCTATAGGGATAGATGTAAGTAGATGTTAAGCTTGTCCCAGTCTATGTACATGAATTTTATGTTGAAGGGATTCAACATAAATGGGTGTAAAAGTATTTACTTATCCATATATTCAATGAACCAAGCCTGATGTGGTTTATGCCTTGTGCATAATCATTGATTTCAGGCAGATCATGATGGAATCTTTTGAAAATTGTGAAAAGCATTTTCAAAGTACTTGAGAAGTACTAGAGGAGCAATAAATTAGAAAAATTTCAAACAGCAAACTGTGCTAGACTCAGTTAAATGCTGTTAGTAAAGATTGCTAAGGAAAGTCATCTGATGAAAGCATTCATCACTGAGTTGAGTATGATCTCACTAGGAACCGACGCACATCCTTTGGCACTTTCACCTCATTCATGATTAGATCATAAAATGAGTTCATACTAAGAATAATATAATAGGATCAGTTTACTAAAGCTTTAACACAGCAGCAATGTGTTTGCCACTTTGATTGCATGGACATCAGGTATCGGGGTAATTTGGCTTTAGTGCAAGTGGGAGATTGAAAGAATAGTGCCCTACAAGCCAATTGCATGGGTGATGCTAAGGGTCTTTTCTGTGATTTCTTGCTACTCATTTGCATAATATTGATTATTTTTATTTATGAGATATTGTGTTTTATCATTTGCTGCATCATATTTTTATGATTATGATAAACCCCATAGATTAGGACAATGATTTTAGGGCTATGATGAGATCATGCCAGTGAGATCTAAAATCTTGATAGCCCTAATCTAAAATATTTTTAGTCGTTGGATCATCGAGTCGGAGATCGATGATGCCGATAAGACTAGTACATCTTATGTATGCTCAATGGAGAGGGTGGTTGATCTCACAATCACTTATATGGTAACACTAATACAAGGATATAGGTGCTCATTAGAGAATTATTTCACTGAACTGACCCATAGGAAGAACATCTGATGGAGCCTTACAGCATATCGACAGATGATTCTATAGTGAGAGTGGTACTTGTGATCCTTTGACCTAAGATCACCATGGTACCTTATATACATGGATCCTTATTTTGGTTTATTCCCTAGCACACCGCTTTGAGATGTATGTGGGATATTCTGGGTATGGTGAAGTATGCATGGAGGTTATGAGTGGTCAACAAGGAATCGATCACTCTTTGTAGAAGGACAGAATATCCTATGTGATCTCATTGGATGATGACTCTGAGAGTCTCTGGCCAGAGCAGGGATGAACAGTAGAAAAAATTTTTACTGGTTCATCAATCGAGTCATCATTATTAGATTGAGATACATATGGATAGGTATTTGAGCTTGACATGATTTCATGCCCATGGTCTTTTCGAGATGTTGTGTGATCGAAAGCTTGAATTACATTATAATTCATCATGAAAAGATAATTTTAGTATTTTTACTAAATTTTAAATCTTTCGGATAGTCATGACATATTACTAGACGTCAATCTTGACTTATAGACTCATTAGAATTAAAAGAGTTTAATTCAAGAATCAATTAGGAAGAGTCCTAGTTGATTGGGACTCTTGAGCTGACCTAATCTAAACGGATTAGGGTTATGTCATGAGTCTGGATCCACTGCTGGCTAGATTTGAAGCCCAATAGATCACATACAATAAAAATTTGATCTTGATCTAATTTATTTGGATTTATTATAAATTCAATGGGTTAATTGAATTGCTAGCACATGAATTAACTCAAGTTCCCAATTAGATTCAGTGCAAATGTGTTTGTGCTAACCCTTGATCTGTAGCCTTGACCTAATGTGATTGGATTTGAATTTATATTTAAATAGGTGTGTTATCTAGTTTTTATAGAAGAGTTTCATGTGAAATCACCTACCTCCACAGCATTCACCATGCCAAAGAAAAATGTGGCATCATTTATTTTTGGATGTTAAGAGGAGGAGTCCTTCTCTTCCACTCCACTTAAATTCCTTACTATTTATTTCATGCATTTCTAAATTTCTCATGTCATGAGATGGCTTTTGGGATTATGGGAGTAGAAGAGAGTGAAGAGTCTTTCTCTGGCAAGGAATTCACATGCCAAAATTCATTAAGGGATGCCACATATTTTGGATGATATGGAAGAGTCCTTAATGTCATGGACTCTTTGGTTTCTCACACCATTCCCTTTCCTAAGCACCAAGAGTTGGCATTATATTTTTTCTTAGTAGAGGAAGAGTCTTTCTACTGGTAAACTACTTCATATTGCATTCCATCCCCTTGTATTTTATGCTAAAAATTTACTTTTGGCATGTAAGAGTTAAGGGATGCCAAGAGTTGGCATCCCATGGAGTCGCCCCATCTTTCCTATAAAAAGGGGGTGCTACACCTAGGTTGGATGTGCCAATTTGGGCTGAGAATCGGCATAGAAATGGAGAGGAAAATGATAGAAAAAAATCTAGATAATGACAAGGAAAAGACAGAGAGAAAAATAGAAAGGAAGGGAAGAAAAAAAAAAGCATGTGATGCTTGTCCTAAAATCAGATTGTTCATGTGTTGAACATCAAATCTGATTTTTGTGTGGTGTGTTCTTATGAGGAAATGTTTCTATAATGGTCTTAGTAGAGGTCTCGAAGGTATACAAGTGATGGTGCAACCTATTTTTTTGAAGGACGATCGGTAGTAAGCTTGCGAAGAAGATTGCAGCACCATGTCGAATTGAGAAGGGTCCTGATGAGTCCTGTGTGGATCACCATTGGAGGGCTTCTACTTTGGAGCCTTGTGGGTGTTGAAAAATATGTCCCAAAAACCAATCATCAACCTATTGACGGTTCAGCAACCTTGTATTGTAATTGATTTGTTAATAAATAAAAATATATTTTTAGAATTTTCATCATAAGTTTTCATCTTCTAATGAACTCTATTGTTATGATGAAGTCCTTAGGACTATTTAAGTTTGATAAAGAGAGAATTTATCGATTAGTCCTTAAAACTGTTCACGACCAAATGATAGGCTGTTAATAAGGACGACAGCTTCTATCAAGCATAGGTCGCGGTAGGCCATATGGGTTGGTTGTCCTCTTAATCAAGGAGTGTGGAGACACTGGTATGGCATATAGGTGAGATGTAAGGGTACATTATCATTGAATATGACCAACTTCAGAGCATTCTGCTGTCAAGAATGTCTATGATGGGATATAGGTATAAGTGTCCCTTAGACTTGAGATTGCCTCAGTGACTTGTAAGTAACTCACTATGCTTTGGTACTAGACTAACTAAATTTCTAATTCAGTGATGGAAGGCTTCTAGGCACAGTCAAGTACTTGCGAAGTTAGAGTGTGATCGAGATAGGATTGACCACTCCAAGAGTTGGAGAAGAATGAGTCACTGTATTTCAATTTAGCAAAACTTTGGTCAGGATAATCCATCAGATGGATTTGATATTTTAAAATATAATATGGACAACTTGATCAAAGTTGACAGTTGAACTCTGAGGTGTCCTATGAGTATTTTGGTCAAGAGGATGAATTATATGGAAACTATATCCGCATGGGTTCTAAGGATGTTGTTCTACACATTCGACCTATCCGACCGTTGAGTATCATTGCTAGATGGTCACTTCAATTCATACAAAAATTTATTTCTATGCTACCGACTTAGGTTCGGACCTATGAGGTCACATACATTAGAGTTCATGATCCGATCGGATGGTTGATCAACGATTAAGAATCATTTTAGGGTTAAATGATCAATACGATTGACATTTAATCTAGTGCAAGTGTTACAGGAAGATCGATTAGCAATTTGATTGCTAATTGGCTTAATTTGATTAAGTCAAAGGGCTGAGATTAAGTCTAATTAAATATGATTTAATTAGATATGGTTTGAGTTTGATTGGATCAAGTCCAATTAGTTTATTGGATAAGCCAAGTGCAAGGAAAAACTAGTCCTAGTCTAATTAGGACTTGGGTCAACCTAATTTCTAATTCGATTAAAAAATTAAATCAGATTTAAATCTAATTTAATCTGATTGAATTAGGCTCTTAATTGGGTTAAAACCTATTTTAATTAGGTTGATTTAGTTTTTGTTTGATTTGGTTTGAGAAACCAGATTTGAACAAGTCATAGATTGAATCCTAGTAAGACTAGGATTCCACCTTGCGCCACCTTAGCCCCCCACACCCACTCTCTCTTATCCCATGCCCACTCTCTCTTATTTTATGTGACAAAACCCTCTCTCTCAGGTCTTCACGCATGCCCAAAACTTTTCTCTCTTTCCTCTTACATGGAATGTGATTGTGGATCAAGTCAAAGTAGAAATTAGTTTGGATTTCAAATTCTATGAGCTAGAGTCCTAGGAAACCAAAACTCTTTCCTTATGGTACTAATTTTATCTAGATTTTTTTTTAATATTTTTATGACTTTTATGACACATAATATGCATCCTTTTTTGGTGGTCTACGGTAGAAAAAAAAGAGGGGACGCCCAAGAGTTGGGCACCCCTTGTCTTGCCTTGTTTGGATAATCCTTGACTAGGTATTTGACCTAGACAAGGACTCTTCATATCTCTTTATTTAAAATAAATTTTTTCATAAAATATTTGTGAAACATAGAGCATTGAGAGACCTTTGGGGCATCCAAAATTCAAGGAGAAAGAGTCTTGGGGCATGGAGATCTAATAGACACAAAACTAAGTGTCTGGGTTAGAGCCAAGAGAAGAAGAAGAGGGTCTTCTTCTAGAGTTGCTGGGTTCATCTCTTCTCTTCCTCCATCTGAATATTTTCTGAGAGTGTCTCATCTAAAACTCCTTCTCCTACTTCTCATCTTTAGAAGAGTCCAAATCAAGAAGAAGGAGGCATCTGATCGACCATCGAAGGAGGCATCTGATAGACCAGGACTTTTGTTCATGATTCGTGGGCTCGTGTGGACGACTCCTAGAGATCGGATGCATGTGCAGCTCACAACATCATCCTTAAGCTCAGATCAGCAAAGTTAGAATGTCTAACTTACAAGGTAATAGATCTGATCTATTATATTTTATATACATTAGATGTAGTATAGAAATATGTTGATATGATCAACATGTAGTTCTTGCTTTTTATATTTTAATTTTTAATTTAATACCATGTAATAATCATATAATAGGATCTTAGATCTAAAATTTTTTTAATTTTATAAGATAAATTTTTAATTTATTTTAGTCTTTCACTGTCTGATCTTGAAAAAGTTTCAAGATCTAACCCTAAAACCCTAGATCTGGTTCCTTCAATTGGTATCAGAGCCTAGGTTATTTATTACATGATTATTTATATATTTTTAGATTATTTTTTAGATTAGATCTCATTTATAATTTAATTATTAAATCTAAAATTAAAATTTTTAGATCAATCATGAACTGTAGGTTGTCCTGCTGTAAGGTTTACCCCTTACAGTGCAAAGGTTGTCCTAGTTCGTGTAGATCTATCTTTAATCATAAATTTGTTAGATATGATCTAGATTAAATTTATGATTTATTAAATTTAAAAAATATTTAAATCTAAAATAAAATCTCTTTGTTAATAATTTCTACGCAAAGAATCATCATATATTTATATAGGAAATTTGTGCAGTTTAAAGTAGAAATTGTTTCAATTACATGAATCTGTTTAGATTAGATCTAAAGTAGTTTCATACTTATTTCACTTGCATTTTGATTGTAAATCAAACATGCAACTTGGTTGGTAAGAACTATATTATAAAAATATTTTACAAATATAAAAATTATTTTTAAAAAATCAAATCCCAACCCTCAGTCCAAAACTTAATTGAGAATTAGAAAGTTGTTTGATTAGGTTCTAGGATTGTGAATTGAAGAACCTAAGACACAAACCATAACATATTGGGTTAATGGGTTAGTGGGAATTAGGTCCATTAATTGGGTTAAACCTAAGGTTAGGTTAAAGATGGACTTAATTAGAGAATTAACTAAATTTAATCAATTGTTGTCTTAGATTTGGTCAAGAATTCTCTAGATCAATTATAATAGTTGTAGTTGGTCAAGTCCATATCTTTAACGAGAACCAAATAGACTTGATTTTTGGCTAAGCGGTCTGGCACGAACTGTTAGATTGATCTAATTGAAACTAATTAAATCAGTTGGTATCTAAGGTAAACTAGACCGGTGGTTTTTAATTGGTAGCCCGCTTATCTGGCCATTTCTGATGGTGTCTAAGGCAAGCTTTGGCAGATCCTCCCACCGATCGAACTTACCTGGCCTCTTGGTGAAATTATATTTTGATCAGATCACTTGACTATTCGAGCTGACCCATGTCAGCTAGGTAAATCAGTGTGACTGATTTAGGTGCTCCTAGACCAACCCTTTTAATGGTCTTCCTTAGCTGATTTGGTGAAGCCAGTGGGAGGATCATGATAAGTTGGTTCATCTAACCTCCTCCTCTAAATCAATTAAATTCTTTAAAATTATTAGATCCTTAAAATGAAATAGTTATGGTGATAATTAGATCATAGCCTCCCATTAAGTAGATGATAATGGGTCCATCAGTTGGATAATCATTGGAGGCCCAAAGGCCTGGTGCTTATCGGCTGATGGAATTATCATTCATAATATGATTTCTTGACTGCATCTTTCTAAATAGTGGTTAGGTTAGCCAACCAAAGTTGGGCCTAATTATTCATTGGCTAGATGGGCCAAGTATGGTCATGTTAATGGTTGGACCTAACCAGACCTTTTCAGTGGAGGCCAAAGCCTACTGATTAGGGACTGGGGCAAAAATAAAATTACTAGAAATTGTTTAGAAAAATAATTGGTTATGAACCTACCCTTAGATGTACATGGGTTGGCCAACCAAAGTTGGGCTTGTGTGCAGTCTAAGTGGATTCTAGTACCCACAAAAGAATTAGGGTAATTCCTCAAATTGGAGGTAGAGGCTATCAATTTGAATAAAATAGTGAGAGAAACTTTTTGATTAAAATTCAAATCTTTAGGTTTAATAAATTAATTACTAATTAGGTTATGATTTTTCTTTGTGCAGATATGGCCACTTTTCTATCGCTCCGATCATTGTTGGATAATGATTAGTTGGTGGGACCCAACTTCGATAGCTGGTACCGAAAGTTGAAGATAGTCCTGGAGCATGAACGAATCCTATATGTGATAACGGATCCTGCACCTGAGGAGTTAGCTGCCAATGCACGTGGAACAGTCAGAGACACTTACCGAAAGTGGCTTAGTGACTGGACCATGGTGCGCTGCATCATGCTGGCTGCCATAAGCGATGAGTTCAGTCGCAGATTTGAGACGACTAAGCCAAAGGATATGCTTCAAGTGTTGGAGGATGCCTTTGGCACATCTGATGATGTGGAGAGGTACAAGACTAGTTGTGCCATCTTTAACTTCAAAATACGGGATGGTGCCTCTGTCACTGATCATGTATTATACATGATCGAGCTGATGGAGTGCTTGAGCAAGCTCGACTTTTCCTTGCATGAGTAGCTTGGGAAAGATGCAATACTGAACTCGCTGCCCAAGTCTTATCTCCCATTCCTCACTCATTATGGAATGACAAAGCCTAAAGTAAACTACCACAGATTACTAGGGTTGCTTCAAAACTTTGAGAAGGATCACCAACTCCACAAGGAGTCGATGAACTTAGTGGGAGGTTCATCTTCTGGTTCTCGATCTTTTAAGAAAGGGAAGAAGAACAAGAAGAAGAAAGTGAAGAAGGTGCAAGTTCAGGCTGGAACATCAGTGCAGGGCCAGACCAGAAAGATCAAGCCCGATAAGAGTCAAGCTAAATGCTTCTTTTGCAAGAAGCGAGGGCACTGGAAGAGGAACTGTCCTCAGTATATTGCCTCCCTGGACTCGAACAGGCAGAGAAAGAAGCAAGTTGTTATTGGGCAAGATATTTATATGATAACTCCTTACAATTTCTCTATTTGTGATATACTGATTGGGTATTGGATACCGATAGTCCTTACAATATTTGTAATTCGTTGCAGGGGTTGCAGGTCAGTAGGAGATTCGAGCAAGGTGAGAGGTTCCTGAACGTTGGAGATGAAAGATCAGTTCCAGTTCTAGCATTAAGAATCTTGAAACTTGTATTTGAATTCTATACCGTTGTTCTTAATGATTGTCATTTCTATCCCAAATTTTTTTTAAATACTATTTCTGTAGGCCTTCTGGCCAAAAATGATTATAAAATTTCAATAAAGAAACAAGTTTGTAATATCATTATGAATGGTGTTACTATTTTTGTGGACATTTGAACAATGGTGTGTATATGTTATCACAACCTGTTAACGTAGTCTATTCCACTGGAAAGCACCCTAGATTAGATAGTGTATCAGATATCTACTTATGGCACTGTAGGCTAGGTCATATAAACAAGAACAGGATAAGCAGGTTGACTCAAGAGAGAATCCTCGAAGTCAGTGATTGTGAATCACTTCCAACCTGTGAATCCTATCTTTTTGGTAAAATGACTAAGTCACCTTTTACTGGAAAAGGTGAGAGAGCTACTGAGCTCTTGGGCCTAGTACATACAAATGTATGCGGACCCATGAGCACAAATGCAAGAGGCGGATATTTCTACTTCTTGGTAAAATGACCAAGTCACCTTTTACTGGAAAAGGTGAGAGAGCTACTGAGCTCTTGGGCCTAGTACGTACAAATGTATGCAGACCCATGAGCACATGTGCTAGAGGCGGATATTTCTACTTCATCACTTTCACGGATGATCTATCCACATATGGATATGTCTATCTAATGAAACATAAGTCGGATTCATTTGAAATATTCAAACAATTTCAAAATGAAGTAGAAAAATAAACTGGAAAGAGTATTAAAACTCTTCGATCTGATCGAGGAGGAGATACCTGTCTGGTGAGTTTCTCACATATCTAGAAGAGAATGGGATTCTCTCCCAATGGACTCCTCCAGGAACACCATAGCATAATGGTGTGTCTGAAAGGAGAAATCAGACTCTGTTAGACATGGTCCGATCTATGATGGGTTTTGCCAGCTTGCTAATATCCTTCTGAGGATATGCACTCGACTTGGCCTGTTATCTATTAAATAGGATTCCAAGTAAGTCTATAATTAAGACTCCATATGAGATATGGACAGAGCGTAAGCCAGCACTTTCACACCTTAGGATCTGGGGGTGCCCGATCTATGTCAAACGATTAGTCACAGACAAACTTGGACCTATATCTGACAAATGCACATTCATCGGGTACCCCAATGAGACCAAAGAATATTTTTTCTACCATGCTGATGAACACAAGGTATTCATCAGCCTTAAGGCAATCTTTTTAGAAAAAGAGTTCCTTGGTGAAGGAACTGTTGTCTCTAAGGTTGAACTTGATGAAGTTCAACAGTTAGAAGGACCGACATCAATAGCTGAACCTGAGTTGGATTTGATTAGATCAGATCTAGAGCCCAATGTACCTACACCATTAAGGTGATCCAGTAGAGTACCGCATCAGTCGGACAGATACTATAATTTCTTGATCCGAGATGGTGATCCCATCAAACTTGATGAGAACGATGAGGATCCGATCACCTATATGGATGCAATGCAGAGACCTGATTCTGAGAAATGGCTTGAAACCATGAAATTTGAAATAGAGTCTATGAAGGTTAATGATGTATGGACATTGGTTGATCCACCTGAAGGGGTTAAACCCATTGGGTGTAAATGGATCTTCAAAAGGAAGAGGAGCGCAGACAGAAAAGTGGAGACCTATAAAGCCCGTCTGGTTGCCAAGAGATATCGTCAACGTTATGACATTGACTATGACGAGATGTTCTCTCCTGTGGCAATGCTCAAATCCATTCGGATAATGCTTGCAATAGCTGCCCATCTGGATTATGAGATTTGACAGATGGATGTAAAGACAGCTTTCCTGAATGGAGAGCTAACTGAAGAGGTGTATGTGATATAACCTAAGAGGTGTACATCCATAGATGAGTCCAAGGTGTGCAAGCTTCAGATATCCATTTATGGATTGAAGCAAGCTTCTCAGAGTTAGAACATGTGTTTTGATAAGATGATCAAAATGTATGGCTTTGTTAAGAATGGAGAAGAGCTCTGCATCTATAAATAGGCAAATAGTCCAGTTGTGGTATTTTTTGTCTTGTACGTGGATGACATTCTCTTAATCGGGAATGACATCCCCGCACTACAGGGAATAAAAGTTTGGTTGTCATCGCAGTTCTCCATGAAGGACCTGGGTGAAGCATCCTACATCTTAAGGATGAAGATCTATAGGGATAGATCTAAAAGGATGCTTGGATTATCCCAGTCCACATACATAGATACTGTGCTGAAGAGGTTCAGCATGAAGAATTCCAAGAAGGGCTATCTACCGATAGGCCATGAAATTTCTCTCTCTAAAAAGAATTATCCGACAACTTCTAAAGAGAGAGAGCGTATTAGTAGAGTCTCGTATGCTTCGACCGTGGGATCTATCATGTACGCCATGACATGTATAAAACTAGATGTGGCATACTCACTAGGAGTAGTGAGTAGATACCAATCTGATCCTAGAGAAAATCACTGGAAAGTGGTTAAAGCCATCCTTAAGTATTTGAGAAATACTAAAGACCAATGGTTGGTTTATGGTGAGTCAGATATGAAACTTGTGGGGTTCACAGACTCCAGCTTTCAATCTGACCATGATGACAGCAGAAGCATATCGGGTTATATCTTTACTCTGAATGGTGGAGCCATCTACTGGAAGAGTTTCAAGCAGCATTTTGTGACAGATTCTGTTTGTGAGACAGAGTACATTGTAGCATCGGATGTCATGAAGAAAACTATGTGGCTGAGAAAATTCATCATCGAGCTCGGAGTAGCACCCTCCCTCGATGGTCCGGTCCTGCTCTACTGTGACAGCACTGGTGCCATAGCTTAGGCGAAGGAACCCAAAGCACACTAATGAACGAAGCACATTTTGCGTCGCTTCCACCTGATTCGAGAGATCGTGGATCGAGGTGACGTCGACCTTCAGAAGATCAACGAAAAGAAGAACCTGGCTGACCCCTTCACTAAAGCCCTGACGATAAAGGAGTTCGACAATCATAAGTCGAAGATGGGTATTAGATACTGTGCCGAGTGGCTTTAGGACAAGTGGGAGTTGTTGGAAAATATGTCTCAAAAGTCAATCATCAATCTGTTGATGGTTGAGCAACCTTGTATTGTAATTGATTTGTTAATAAATAAAAATATATTTTTCGCATCTTCATCATAAGTTTTTATCTTCTAATAAACTTCATTGTTATGATAAAGTTCTTAGGACTATTTAGGTTCAATAAAGAGAGGATTTATCGATTAGTCCTTAAAACTATTCACGACCAAATGATAGGCTATTAATAAGGATGACAGTTTCTATCAAGCATAGGTCACTATAGGCCATATGGGTTGGTTGTCCTCTTAACTAAGGAGTGTGGAGACACTGGTATGGCATACAGGTGAGATATAAGGGTACATCATCATTGAACATGACCAACTCCAGAGCATTCTGCTATCGAGAATATCTTTGATGGGATATAGGTATAAGTGTCTCTTAGACCTTAGATCACCTCAGTGACTTGCAAGCAACTCACTATGCTTTGGTACTGAACTAACTGAATTTTTAATTTAGTGATAGAAGGCTTTTGGGCACAGTCAAGTACTTGCAAAGTCAGAGTGTGTCGAGATGGGATTGACCACTCCAATAGTCAGAGAAGAATGAGTCATTGTATTTCAATTTAGCAAAATCTTGGCCAGGATAATCCATCAGATGGATTTGATATTTTGAAATACAATGTGGACAACCTGATCAGAGTTGACAGTTGAACTCTGAGGTGTCCTATGAGTATTTTGATCAAGGAGATGAATTATATGAAAATTATATCCGCATGGGTTCTAAGGATGTTGTTCTACACATTCGACCTATCCGGCCGTCGGGTATCATTGCTAGATGGTCACTTTGATTGGTACAAAAATTTATTCCTGTGCTACCAACTTAGATTTGGACCTATGAAGTCACACGTATTAGAGTTCATGATCCGATCGGATGGTTGATCCACGATTAAGAATCATTTTAGGGTTAAATGATCAATACGATTGACATTTAACCTAGTGCAAGTGTTGCAGGAGGATCGATTAGCAATTCAATTGCTAATTAGCTTAATTTGATTAAGCCAAAGGACTGAGATTATGTCTAATTAAATATAATTTAATCAAATTTAGTTTGGACTTGATTAGATCAAGTCCAATTGGTTTATTGAATAAGTCAAGTACGAGAAAAAACTAGTCCTAGTCCAATTAGGACTTGGGTCAACCTAATTTTTAATTCGATTAGAAAATTAAATCAGATTTAAATATAATTTAATCTGATTAAATTAGGCTCCTAATTGGGTTAAGATCTATTTTAATTAGGTTGATTTGATTTTGATTTGATTTGGTTTGAGAAACCAAATTTGAACAACTCATAGATTGAATCCTAGTAAGACTAATATTCCACCTTGCACTACCTTAGCCCCCCACGCCCACTCTCTCTTATCCCATGCCCACTCTCTCTTATTTTGTATGACAAAACCCTCTCTCCTAGGTCTTCACGCATGCCCAAAACTTTTCTCTCTTTCCTCTTACATGGAATGTGGTTATGGATCAAGTCAAAGTAGGAATTAGTTTGGATTTCAAATTCTATGAGATAGAGTCCTAGGAAACCAAAACTCTTTCCTTATGGCACTGATTTTATCCAATTTTTTTTTAAAAATTTTTATGGCTTTTATGGTACATAATATGTGCCCTTTGCTACTAGTCCATGATAGAAAAAGAAGGAGGGGACGTCCAAGAGTTAGGCGCCCCTTGTCTTGCCTTGTTTGGATAATCCTTGACTAGGTATTTGACCTAGATAAGGACTCTTCATATCTCTCTATTTAAAATAAATTTCTTCATAAAATTTTTGTGGAACATAGAGCATTGAGAGACCTTTGGAAAATCAATGAGAAAGAATCTTGGGGCGTGGAGATCTAATAGACACAAAACTAGGTGTCTGGGTTAGAGCAAAGAGAAGAAGAAGAGGGTCTTCTTCTAGAGTTGCTGGGTTCATCTTTTTCCTTTCTCCATCTATAAGTTTTCTGAGAGTGTCTCATCTAAAACTCCTTCTCCTATTTCTCATCTTTGGAAGAGTCCCAATCAAGAAGAAGAAGGCATCTGATCGACCATCGAAGAAGGATCAGTGCATTACTAGCATACTGTGCTGATTTCCTGGATCAGGACTTTTGATCGTGATTCGTGGGCTCATGTGGACGACTCCTAGAGGCCGGACGCATATGTGGCTCGCAACATCATCCTTAAGCCCAGATCAATAGAGTTAGAATGTCTAACTTGCAAGGTAATAGATCTGATCTATTATATTTTATATACATTAGATGTAGTATAGAAACATGTTGATATGATCAACATGTAGTTCTTGCTTTTTATATTTTAATTTTTGATTTAATACCTTGTAATAATCATGTAATAGGATCATAGATCTAAAAATTCTCTGATTTTATAAGATAAATTTTTGATTTATTTTAGTCTTCCGCTGCCTGATCTTAAAAAAGTTTCAAGATCTAACCCTAAAACCCTAGATCTGGTTTCTACAGTGGGGATGTCAAGATTACTAGTTCATGGTCTTCATGATGGTATATGACTTCTATTTTCTTCTTATTATATATGCTTATTTAATTTGATTACAATCATCAAGATGTTCCTAGGGCTTTTGTGTTATGGTAGTTTAGTTTAAATGTTAAACTTGTTTTCAATTGTTGAATGCATGTACAAATTTTTAAAATTTATATTCTGCTGCATCATCAGAAATCAACATTCAGGATGTACATCTTTTGTAAAAGGCTTAGCATCCTTCCAGACCTATCTCTATAGATATTAATCCCCAAAATAAAGGATGTTTTCCCTAGGTCTTTCATGAAAAATTCCTTAGACAACCACAGTTTGACCGACGTCAGTATGGAAATATCATTTCTGATAAGGAGTATGCTATCCACGTACCATATGAGAAAAGTGACAATACTCCTACTGACCTTTTTGAAGACGCATAGCTCCTCTTCATTTTTGATGAAACCAAATAATTTAATTACATTATTAAAATATATGTTTCAACTTCGAGATGCTTGCTTTAGTCCATAAATGGATCTTTGTAGCTTGCAAATCTTATGATCTTCATCACTGAAAGTAAATCCCAATAGCTGCTCCATATAGATATTTTTCTTAAGATATCCATTAAGGAAAGCCATCTTCATATCCATTTGTCATATCTCATAATCGAGATATGCTGCAATAATTTGCAATGTTCGGATGGACTTAAGCATAGAACTGATGGAAAGATCTCCTGATAGTCAATGCTTTCGCATTGACTATACCTTTTAGCCATCAGTCTATCTTTAAAGGTCTCTATCTTTTCATTCAAACCTATCTTTCTTTTATAGATCCATTTACACCCAATAAGTACAATACCTGCTGGTGGATCCATTAAGGTCTAGATTTGGTTTGAGTACATCGAGTCAATATCTGACTCATTGTCTTTAAGCATTTTTTGGAGTCGATATCTGATATCACCTCATCATAGGTTTTAGGGTCATCATCATATATCCCATTTCTAATGAGGAATATTTTCTCAACATCCACTCTGATGATACCTAAGTATCTCTCAAGAGGATGAAAAATCCTACTTGACCTATGAGGTGGAGGAGGAGATGCATGGATTGGCTTTAACTGAATCAATTCCTCAGGTTTTGAAGCTCGTGGCTCTTCAAAGACTTTCTCTTCGAGCCCAATCTATCTCTCTATGCCTCCATCTTGAATAAGCTATTTTTCAAGAAAGATGGCATTTCGACTCACAGTCATATTGTGGTCTTCTGGGATATAGAAATAGTATCCTTATGACTCTTTAAGATACCCTATAAAATGAGCTTTTATGGACCTAAAATCTAACTTGTCTAGTTGTTGTCGCTTAACATAGGTCGGAAACCCTAAATCTTAATATGACTTAGACTTGACTTCTTACCATGCCATATCTCATATAGTATGATAGAAACAGTTTTAGATGGAACCCTATTCAGTAAATAGATAGCAGTTAATAGACTATGACCTCAAAAAAATACAGAAAAGTCTATGAAGCTTATCATGGATCGAACCATATCCAATAGGATTTGATTTCTCTATTCTGAAATCCCAATGAATTGAGGCATTCCAGATGGAGTCCATTGTGAGACTATGCTGTGCTTCTTAAGATAATCTAAAAAATTTTCACTAAGATATTTGCCTTCTCTATCTGATCGAAGAACCTTAAGAAATTTTCTAGTTTGTTTCTCTACTGCATTTCTGAATTCTTTGAACATTTTAAAGGCTTCAGACTTTATCTCATAAGGTACAAATATCTATACCATGAGAAATCATCGATAAAGATTATGAAGTAGGAATAACTTTCTCTGACCATCACATCGAATGGGCTGCACATATTAGTGTGTACCAGAGCAAGTAACTCTATGGTCCTTTCTCTATATCCCACAATGAAAAGCTTAGTCATTTTTTTTTGAAGCATGACATACAGACTGGATATGACTCAATAGTCAATGGACTCTGTTATGGTGGTATCATGGATGCCTTAGATTTATAGCTCTATGTGCTATGACTATGCTGTGAAGAGGCATGCTGTGAAGAGCTACCTTCATATGAGCTGAGCTGACCTTGATATGAGCTCCTCTATGCGGATACGAGGTATCCTAAGAATCTATACTGATATTAGCTAAGGCCAAAAGCAATAAATATCCCCACGTGGAGAGCACATGAAGGCTAAAATCTCTCTTGATTGACAACCTATGCAATTAATAGGTGGGACCCTTATCTGCCATGAGGTGACATCACTCATTCAATAAGACCAAAAGATCAGACACGATCTTCGAGGTTATTCAAAAGGGATATTCAAATTTTTCACTCAGTATGCTACTAGCAACGATCTCCTCATTTCACAGGAGCGATCAAAGGCTGAATTATCTCACCCAATTTGGCATGTCCAACGGTCTGAGAATCTCGAGATCGTACAATCTCATAGCTAACAACCCAACTGTTTGATATTTTTCTATATAAACAATCAGAGCCCTAAGGACCCAAGTAAGTTCAATCATATCCCTCTCAAAAAATCCATTGCTGCTCTCTTGTTCTCTATTTTTCTGACTTGAGCATCGGAGGGTCCTCGTCAGAGTCACAACTTTCGATTTGAAGACTTATTTTGCAGGTCGCTCCAGCACCGGCATCTCCACTCAAAGCTATCAAGTGTCCATCTTTCGATCTCGATCGATTTAAGTAGTAATAGATAGAGGAAGGGCACATTCACATTTATGGCTTCAAGATAAATATCTTCTCAACTTTCCAATGCCACCACCTCCCGACAGGCAGCCGGCCAGGCTGACAATCAAGTTCAACCATCGGCATTGAAAATCCCTCTGTCGGTTCAATCAATCATTCCTCTACCAGTTCAACCGGCCCAATCGGTACCAGCCATGGTTCACCAATTCGATCAACTCTTCCAGCATGTTCAACATCTGACGACCGCAATCCAAGTGATCCAGACCTTTCTCACGCCCTTCCAAACGGCACCACTGGCATCTCCTATGGTGGCACCCTCATCAAATTTGGCTTCCTGGCCACCATCACACCCTAAGTGACCGTGGACACCTCCATAGAGTCTAGAGAGGAGTTTCATTACACTGCTTCAATACCAATCTGATCCTGCAGATCATCTAGACACCGACTAGACCCAGACTGGCCATCTCCAAATTGAAGAAATTTCATTACATCACTGCAACACTGACCAGATTCAAGGCTTGGGGGTTGGCAGATCCAAAGTTATTTACGTACAATGCCCTCTGCTCACACACCTTGGCATGAAAACACCTACAGTCGAAGTCTAGCCTACGATTGTGCTGTGGCCACCTATGAGGGGCTCCAAGGTATGCTATATTCATTTATTATGATCCAAGTAGATAACCTCTAAGAGAAAGTAGTGGAGCACATGTCGGACATAGATCCACAGCATTCTAAGTCAAAAATGAAGTATAGGAATGCATGGAGATGGTGGAACATGGCCATCCAAAGTCGGATCAGTATCAAATGGATTCAATGCTCAGGTCAAGGCCGATCCAACCAATCCGAGCTAAAAAATCCATCATCCAAGGTGACGTTAAGGTCAAATCTGAGGTAAAAGCTTTCAAATTCAAGATAAAAGTCTTCAAATCCGAGATAAAAGTCTTCAAATCTAAGGTAAATTCTTCAAATCTGAGGTAAAAGCTTTCAAATTCGAGGTAAATCCTTCAAATCTGAGGTAAAAGCCTTCAAATTTGAGGTAAATCCTTCAAATCTGAGGTAAAAATCTTCAAATCTGAGGTAAATCCTTCAAATTCGAAGTAAAAACCTTCAAATCCGAGGTAAATCTTTCAAATTTGAAGTAAAAGCCTTCAAATTCGAGGTAAATCCTTCAAATCCGAGGTAAAAACCTTCAAATCTGAGGTAAACATCTTCAAATCTAAGGTAAATCCTTTAAATTCGAGGTAAAAATCTCCAAATTCGAGATAAATCTTTCAAATTCAAAGTAAAAATCTTCAAATCCGAGATAAATCCTTCAAATCCGAGGTAAAAGTCTTCTAATCCAAGGTAAAAGCCTTCAAATTCGAGATAAATTCTTCAAATTCGAGGTAAAAGCCTTCAAATCTGAGATAAATCTTTCAAATCTGAGGTAAAAGTATATAAATCCAAGGTAAATCTTTTAAATCCAAGATAAAAGCATACAGATCTGAGGTAAAAATTAGGCTAAAAATAAGCCCAAACTGAAGTCAAGTAAAACTCAAAAAGCTCCCAAACAGTGCTCACAACTCTCATGGTAAAAAATTTTTGAATCTTATCTATTTTTCTGTGTCATTCTTTTTGAACAACAGATCTTCAGGCATTTAAATTGAAATGGAGATCAAACCAAAGCCATAAAAATGAGGTGAGACCTATGACACGACCTCCAAACTAGCCTTAAAGGATCAACATCACCAGAAGATAAATCTGAGCAAGCCAACGAGAAGCAAACTAGCTCAAATGGGTAACAACAATCTATTTACCTCCAAAAGTATGATCTAAATAAAAAATTAAAAGGTCCAGTTGGAGCTGGTTTGGCAAGTTTTTTCATCTTTTGTGTGTAGATCTACAACTCATGACCTCGACAACTCTGAGGTGGGGCTAAGTTACTAGACCTCTGTAGAGCCCAAGTCGCACGAGAAGTGGAGGAAGATCCTTAGGGAACCACTGGAGGGCTGACTTATAAGACCCTCGAGAAGACCTCGGTACTTCAAGGTGGGACTAACTTACTAGACCTCTACAGAGCCCAAGTTGTAGGAAAAGTGAGGGGAAACCCTTAGAAAATCTCCAAAGGGATAACTAATCAAACCATCAGAAGGCCGTCGAGAGTGTAAGATGTCGTAGGCACAAGCTCACCACTGGCACACACTGTATCTTGTGTGAAGATGAGAAGTGCTAGATGCCATAGGCACAAGATCGCTACAGGCACACAACGCCACTCGTGAGGGCTAACTTACAAGACCCTCGAGAAGACCTCGACAACTGCGAAGTGGGGCTAACTTACCAGACTCTTGCAGAGTCTGAGTCGCACAAGAAGTGGGGGGAGACCTTTAGAAAATCTCCAGAGAGATAACTAATCAGACCCTCAGAAGATTGGTGAGAGTGCAAGATGCCGTAGGCATAAGCTCGCTACTGGCATACACTACATCTCACATGAAGATGAGAAGTGCTAGATGCTATAGGCACATGATCGTCGTAGGTACACAATACCACTTGTGAGGGCTAACTTACAAGACCCTCAAGAAAATCTCGGTGACTTCGAGGCAGGGCTAACTTACCAAACCCCTGCAAAGCTCGAGTCATACGAGAAGTGGAGGATAACCCATGAGACCTCTGATAGCTCATCGATCTCTATCCGGACCCACTCGTCGAGTCTCTTCTGAGCTGATCTCTTTCTAAGGACAACCTATGGGACCTCTAGAAGTCCATCGATCTCTATCCGGATCCATCGAGCTTCTTCTTCCA
The DNA here is from genome assembly GCF_000442705.2 of Elaeis guineensis. Lineage (NCBI taxonomy): Eukaryota > Viridiplantae > Streptophyta > Magnoliopsida > Arecales > Arecaceae > Elaeis > Elaeis guineensis. Next base: position 16,603,343 of record NC_026007.2, on the reverse strand, counting down.
GGCCGTTCATCAAATATTCCTCCGAATCCATCGAGCTTCTTCTTTCGAGCAGTCCGTCACCTTTATCTGGGCCAAACCTCTGGATGAACAAAGGCTAACCAAAAGGACCCTCAACTCAACTATCAACGGCCCTTCATTGGCCCTAGCTCCAAATGGCCTATCATCGACTCAAAATTCAGGATCATTTTCTTAACTGCTTCTATTATCCATATTAACACCTTAATGGGATACGTGAATGGACATCCCTAGATCTGAGGCATCATGTCAATGGTACTCCTTTCGTTTGATTTTCAGACTCTGGAGTAGGGAGATATATTACGATGGTATCATGGATGCCTCTGATTTACAGCTCTATGAGCTATGACTATGCTGTGAAGAGGCATGCTATGAAGAACTACCTTCATATGAGCTGAGGTGATCCTGATATGAGCTGAGGTGATCCTGATATGAGCTCTTTTATACTGATATGAGATATCCTAAGCATCTATGCTGATATGAGCTGAGGCTAAAAGCAATAAATGTTCCTATGTGGAGAGCACATGAAGGCTAAAATCTCTCTTGATTGACAACCTATGCAATTAATAGGTGGGACCCTCATTTGCTATGAGGTGACACCACTCATTCAACAAGATCAAAAGATCAGGCACGATCTTCAAAGTTATTCAAAAGGGATATTCAGATCCTCCACTCAGTATGCTACTAGCAACAATCTTCTCACTTCACCGAGCGATCAAGGGTTGAATTATCTTGCTCAGTTTGGTATGTCCAACGGTCCAGCAATCTCGAGATCGTGCAATCTCACAGCTAACAATCCAGTTATTCGATATTTTTTTATATAAACAATCAGAGCTCCGAAGACCCAAGTAAGTTCAATCGAACCCCTATCAAAGAATCCATTGCTGCTCTCTTATTCTTTATTTTTTCGACTTGAGCGTCGGAGGGTCCTCACTAGAGCCACAACCTTCGATTTTGGGACTTATTTTGCAGGTCGCTCTAGCACCTGCATCCCCACTCGAAGCTATTAGGTGTTTGTCTTCCAATCTCGATCGATTCAAGTAGCAACAGACCCAAAAGTCTGATTTTCTTCAGCTTGTTAATCCTATCTTCCATTAGAATATCGGGTAGGATGCATGTATAGATTTTATAACCTTTTTAATCGTAGCAGAAAAACAATCGAGTTAAATCTTTTAACCCCATATACATTAGATCTCATCTAATCCTACCCAAGCCCAGGAGTAAAGACATACATATAATCTAAAAAATAAAATAAGGATAAGATCAAATCTCAATATCTTTGCATTGATAGAAATTCACTGCTACCGATGATCTCAGGTTCGAAGGTCCTTGAGCCGTACACTTATTCGGCCTCTACATGTATCCATCGAGATCAACCTTGAATCTTTCTTCTCATATTAGATCCTTCTTCTCCAAGAAAGATCTATGCTTCTTTGAACCTTGATTAGTGAATAATCTCAACTGCAACTTCAACCTTTGAACTGTAGCCTTCTTCTCCTCGTTTCTTATTATAGAAGAAGACTTCCTCACCTCTTGGTATGTAGAAGGATGGGCTGCCCAACTCTTGGGCATTGGAAAGAGAAGAGATAGAGGATGTGGTGTGGAGAGGAGAGAGAGAAAGAGATCTGATTTTTAATCAATAAAAACAACTCACAATAAAATCCTAGGAGACCTTCTCTTTATATAGGCCTTTTCCTAATTTAAATCATTATCCAATCAAGCTAAAAAGGTTAGATCTTAACTTATAAGGTTTCTTACCTTTTAATCTGATTTTCTTTCCAAAAAAATCAGATCTAAATGGAAAGGCCATCACTTCTTTTGGTAAGTAGATGGGGTGCCCCGGCCAGATAAGACAGACTGAGTGGGCACCCATCAGTAAGAAAGGCAGATAGTTGGGATGCCAATATTTGATGCCCCATTCTAGGGTTTTTCATGCAAGAGAGGGGGCATGGCCCCTCTCTCTCTCTCTCCTTTCATGCCTAGCCACAAGAGGGGGCAGGCCCCTCTCACATTATCCATGGGGTTGGCGCCCCTTGGTTCTACTAAAAATGGAGGAAGGTGCCACCACTTTTTTCAAAAATTTCTATACTACATTAGAAGATAATGAATAGATAATGAGGAGATAATTTAGCCAACTCATTGACTTAATCCAATCTTCTTGGGCTCACAATTAGGTGCCCAACTAAATCCAAATGAATTTAGGTTAGGTTCAATGTAATGGACTTGATCCAATTGAATTTTCGAAAAGAATTAGGTTTAACCATGTGCTAGCATGGTTCTCTTAAATTCAATAAAATTTTAACAAACCTTTATCCAATATGAACTTCATAAGTCCAATTGGCAAATTCAAGATTAAATCCCTTAATGTGTGATCCTATAAGTTCCATTCTATCTGATAGCGAGATATATTATGATCTCCATCATAATATCATCAAAACTCTTTTCAATGGGTTGAAACAATTCCAACCCTGCTCTTCGAGGGTCATCGATCGTCAAGATGACATCCGATGAGTCCCACAATCTACTAGTGACATCTAGCAGTATGTAGTGGCAACCTAGTAGAATGAAAGTATGAACCCCTAGGTACAGTTATCGTATGATTCAGTCCTTCTATCGTGAGTCTCAATTTGACGAAAGTCATGGAGAACTCATCAGACCCCATCGTCAGTCATATACTAGATTGGCTTTATTGTCCAGCTATGCAACCTAAGAGGAGGGATGAATTGGATTTTTAAAATTTTAAAGTTAATTTAGAACCACAAGGATTAAGAAATAATAAGCAAGTTATGTGTAGTAAGTGGTTTAAGCTAAGTGTAGAAATGAGATGCAAGAATGCAAGAAAATAAGAAAATTTAGAGAGAGAGCAAGTAAACACACCACAAACAATCAAGATTTATAGTGGTTCGATGTCAATCTTGTACCTACATCCACTCCTCAAGCTCCTACTTGAGAATTTAAATCCACTAAAATGTATTCAACAAAAATACAACGTCGGTACCTCCAAATCTAGTTATCCCAAGCTAGAACACTTATTTTTCAGATACAAACCAACCCAATACAATTCGATTCAAGATTCGAAACAACCTATCCAAGTTTTGAAACCCTTCCAAAACTAAAAATCAAGACAAAAATAGAGTATGACAGTTAATCATATGGAAATACAATTTTATCTCCTTTAGTGAGCAAATAAAATTTTAAATACACTTTACATAATAAGAAAGAAGCTTTTCTAATTTTTCTCAAAGTTGTTGAAGACTTGAATGAGCTCTTGAAGGGTTGGTAAACTTGAAATGAAAGCTTCTTTTGCTTGAAAAGGGCTTTTTGCTTAGGGCTGAAATGAATGCTTGAATAATCTTGAAAACCTATTTTCTTTTTTCCTCCTTTAAGACCCTTTATATCTTCAATGGATGCTAGAGAGTGATCTGAACTGAAATAGAGCCATTGGAATATATTAAATGAGCATTAAATACGATCAAAATGATCTGAAAAACTAGCCATTACGGAGATTTTCCGTCACAGGGGTCGACTCATAGGGTCTACCTCTATGGTGCAGAACAGAAAATCAATGTTCTATATCTTTGGCCTGCACAGCAATAGAGGTCGACTCATAGGATCGTCCCCTTTGGGTATGCCAGCCAAAAATAGCATGCCATTCAGTCTCTTTTGACCGGAGTCGACTCATAGGATCAACTCTTTTCTTTAAACTTGATTTTCTCTCAAAATATATATCAAAAAAATATGAAATTATCTCCAATAGATCATAAATCTTCTGTTCTTGTTTTTGAAGCTCTCGAATTAAAATTTGATAAAATTATGATTTTACCCCTAAAATACAATAAATCTTTTTCCAAGCCAAAATCATTAATAACCTCCTCAAATGTATTGTAATCATAAAAATCAATTCATGGAGCAACAATCTCCTCTTTTTTAATGATGACAAAATACTTGAGCAAAAGCAAAATATAACATATATAAAGCATTGATTAAGATTTTCAAATTTATGAAGATGCATCACTTAAACATTATAGTCAATTATTTGAATAAAATGCATCATGAGTAGTTTGCAGATTAGTTTTTAAAATAGCTTATAAGATTATTTTCTTTTGACAAATTTGCTTATTGCTCGATTTTATTTTTTTACTCTCCCTTTTTGACAACATCAATTAAGATCACTACTCTCCTTTTTAAAGAAAAATGAAAAAGACTCTCCCTTACTATGACAATTGTTGGGTATAAAATACCCTCGGCTGAAGTTCTTGGCGGGATTGACCCTCGTAAGTCTTTTCCGACTTTCGACTGCTGTTGGTGAACTCCCATTGCTCCGCCCGGACTCCTACGGGAGCCGGGCTCCATCCTCGACTCCAACGGCTGCAGACAGACTTCGTCCAGACTCCTACGGGAGCCAGACTCTGCCCACGACTTCAATCGCAAGTAGACTCCGCCCGGACTCCTACGGGAGTCGGGCTCCGTCCTCAACTTCAACTGCTGGTAAGCCTTGTCCGGACTCCTACGGAAGCCAAACTTTGCCTTTGACTTTAATTACAGGAAGACTCCACCCGGACTCCTACGAGAGCCGAGCTTCATCCTCGACTCCAACGGCTGCAGACAGACTTTGTCCGGACTCCTACGGGAGTCGGACTCCGCCCATGACTTCAACCGCAAGTAGACTCCATCCGGACTCCTACGAGAGCCGGACTTCGCCTTTGATTTTAATTGCAGGAAGACTCCGCCCGGATTCCTATGGGAGCCGGGCTCCATCCTCAACTCCAACGACTACAGACAGATTTCGTCCGGACTCCTACGAGAGCCGGACACCGCCCACGACTTCAACCGCAAGTAGACTCTGCCCGGACTCCTACGGGAGCCGGGCTCCATCCTCAACTTCAACTGCTGGTAAGCCTTGTCCGGACTTCTACGGGAGTCGGACTTCGCCTTTGATTTTAATTGCAGGAAGACTCCGCCCGGATTCCTACGGAAGCTGGGCTCCATCCTCGACTCCAATGGCTGCAGACAGATTTCGTCCGGACTCCTACAGGAGCCAGACTCCGCCCACGACTTCAACCGCAAGTAGACTCCACCCGGACTCCTACGGGAGTCGGGCTCCATCCTCAACTTCAACTGCTGGTAAGCCTTGTCCAGACTCCTACGAGAGCCGGACTTCGCCTTTGACTTTAATTGCAGGAAGACTCCACCCAGACTCCTACGGGAGCCAGATTTCGTCCTCGACTCCAACGGCTGCAGACAGACTTCATCCGGACTCCTACGGGAGCCAGACTCTGCCCACGACTTCAACTGCAAGTAGACTCTGCCCGTACTCCTATGGGAGCCGGGCTCCATCCTCAACTTCAACTGCTGGTAAGCCTTGTCCGGACTCCTACGGGAGCCAAACTTCGCCTTTGATTTTAATTGCAGGAAGACTCCGCCCGGATTCCTACGGGGGCTGAGCTCCGTCCTCGACTCCAACGGCTGCAGACAGACTTCGTCCGGACTCCTACGGGAGCTGGACTCTGCCCACGACTTCAACCGTAAGTAGACTTCATCCGAACTCCTACGGGAGCCGGGCTCCATCCTCAACTTCAAACTACTGGTAAGCCTTGTCCGGACTCCTACGGGTGTCGGACTTTGCCTTTGATTTTAATTGCAGGAAGACTCCACCCGGATTCCTACGGGAGCTAGGCTCCGTCCTCGACTCCAACGGCTGCAGGCAGACTTCGTCCGGACTTTTACGGGAGCCAGAACATGACCCCAACTGCAAGTAGACTTCATTCGGACTCCTACGGAAGCCAGACTCCGTCTTCTATTCCGACTGCGAGAAGACCTCGCCCAAACTTCTACGGGTACCGAACCTCGCTATCGACTCCAACCGAACTTCGGCCGACAAGTCTGGACCCCCTGGCAGGCCACAGTAACGGACAACACTGCTCCACTCCCTGCGGTGGATCCTGTGCGATTCCACCACTCCCTGACGAGTCACGACAGCGGACGCCGCTCCACTCCCCGTAACTGATTCCATGTGGTGAGCCACGGCGATAGCCACGATCCCACTCCACTACCCTCCGCAATAAATTCCTCCTGACTCTGGGCGGCCCACTACCAGACGGTTACAGGCATCGCTATCAATTTGTTGCCCCCTCCGTCTATAAAAGGGGAACCCCAGATACGTTATTCTATAAGCTCTCATTTTTACCAAGAAACTCTGCTAAAATTTTTGTTCGAGCACTCCATTCTTGTTGAGGCAGAGAACTGACTTGAGCGTCGGAGGGTCTTGCCGGAGCAACCCCACCTCCGGTTTAGACTTCTTTTGCAGGTCTCGACGGCGACCGCGACTCCAGCTTCTCCGGCGTAAGCAGATTTTTGCACCAACAGGATTGGCGCTAGAGGAGGAGCTTGAACCTTCGCACGGTACCCTTGTTCTTAAAGGAGCACTCAATGGAGCTGCCTCTGGTCATCTTCTCCGACACCCGCTCCTCCTTTCCCCCACTGGATCCTCGCCCGATGTCTTCTCGCGAAGCATCCGGACGGCTACCCACGGCCTCCGCAGCCATATCTCAGTCCCCGATCTCGCCTCTAGTTTCCCGGGCCCTGCATCCTCTGACAATGGTCGCCGGCATGGAGTGGTCGGACAATCGACCTCCGATGGATTTTGCCAACACCATCTTGGGAGGATCCCGACAGGAAGCAACCAACGTACCGACCGTACCTCCCAAGCGGTAAAAGATTGAAGAGCCCATAACCTTTACTGAAGAAGATGCTCAGGGAGTCCAATTCCCTCATAACGATGCGGTCGTAGTTTTCATGAATATAGCAAATTACGACGTCCATCGCATTCTTGTCGACAATGGAAGCTTGGCTGACATCTTGTTCTACGATGCCTTTTCAAGAATATCCATCCTTGATGGCCATTTGAGACCGATTAGCTCCCCTCTGGTAGGGTTTACCAACGATGCTGTTCCGATGGAAGGAATAATAACTTTGACTATGGCCGCAGGTCGATATCCAAGGCAATCAAGGGCTCTGGTGAATTTCTTGGTGGTGAAGGCACCGTCAGCCTACAATGCAATCCTCGGCCGACCTGGCCTCAATGCTCTCCGAGCCGTCATATCAACCTACCATTTGAAGTTGAAATTTCCCACCAACCAGGGGATCAGAGAGGTCCGGGGAGATCAAGCCCTGGCCAGACACTGCTACAACATAGCCTTGCAAAGAAGCGACCAATCTGACCCCTGTCCCGTCGATGGACTGGATGCTCGCGATGACCTCACCGAAGAGAGGGGCACCCCAATTGAAGATCTGGTACCAATCCCTTTGAATGACGGGAACGCGGAGCATGTAGCGATGATCGGCTCCAACCTGGGGGAGGAGGTGCAGACGCATCTCATTGATTTTCTACGAAGGAATACAGACGTTTTTGCTTGGGTTCCAGCAGACATGCCATGGATTGACACAAAAGTCATGGAGCATCGCCTGGCCGTCGATCCAAAGCATCGACCGATGAAAGAAAAAATCCGAGGTCATGCATCGGAGAGGCAGAAGGCGATAGCCGAGGAAATTGACAAGCTCCTTAAAGCCGGATTCATTAAGGAAGTCTATTATCCTGATTGGATTTCCAACATTGTCCTAGTCAAAAAAGCAAACGGCAGGTGGAGGATGTGCATAGACTTCAAAAAGCTGAATAAGGTCTATCCAAAGGACAGCTACCCCCTTCCCAGAATCGATCAACTGGTGGACGCGACCTCAGGCCATAAGCTCCTCACCTTCATGGATGCGTTCTCTGGCTATAATCAAATCAGAATGGCACCAAAAGACGAAGAAAAGACAGCTTTCATCACTAATCGTGGCCTTTACTGTTACAGGGTCATGCCTTTCGGTCTCAAAAATGCGGGCGTAACCTACCAACGGTTGGTGAACAAAATCTTCAAGGAGCAGATCGGCCGTAACATGGAGGTCTACATGGACGATATGCTCGTAAAAAGCAAATCTTTCAGAGATCATGTCGCCGACCTCGAGGAGACCTTCGACGCTCTCTGAAAATATAGAATGAAGCTGAACCCAACTAAATGCACTTTCGGAGTAACCTCGGGAAAGTTCCTGGGCTTCATGGTGTCGGGGTGCGGGATCAAGGCCAATCCAGAGAAAATTCGTGCCATCCAGGAGATGGCCGTCCCAAAGTCGATAAAAGAGGTTCAGCGCCTCACGGAGAGGATAGCGGCCCTGAATCGCTTCATCGCAAGGTCGGCCGAATGGTGCTTACCCTTCTTTCAAACCCTCAAGCAGTCGAAGAACTTCTGTTGGACCTCTGAGTGCCAACAGGCGTTCGAAGAACTAAGGAGCTACCTCGGCTCACCCCCGCTGTTGGCAAAGCCGGAGCCTGGGGAGGAACTATTTTTATACCTGGTGGTCTCTCCCAAGGCTCTCGCGGCCGTCCTTGTCAAAGAAGAAGCGAAAGTCCAACGACCAATCTACTACGTCAGCCGCGCATTGAGGGACGCCGAGACCAGGTACATCAAATTAGAAAAACTGACTTACGCCTTGTTGATTGCAGCCCGGAGGCTCCGGCCCTACTTTCAAGGGCACACCGTGACGCTGCTCACCGATCAACCGATCAAAGCAATTTTGCACCGGGCGGACACGTCTGGGAGGATGGTAAAGTGGGCGATCGAGCTCACAGAATTTGACATCAACTATCGACCCAGGCCAGCAGTGAAGGCCCAAATACTGACAGATTTCATAGTGGAGTGTACTATCCCAGAGGAGACTGAACCTGAACAAAGCGAAATTGACGACCTGAAGTCCCGACCGAACTCCCCCAAAGAAGAAGCAGATCCCTCTGATCGCTTTTGGGCCCTCTATGTGGATGGGTCTTCCAACATGTCAGGTGCAGGTGCAGGTCTGATCTTGGTCAGTCTAGAGGGAATCGTCGTGGAGTACGCTCTGCATTTTGAGTTTTCCGCAATAAATAATGGAGCGAAATATGAAGCTCTGATCACAGGACTAAGGATTGCCAAAGAGCTGGGAATAGATCAGCTCCAGGTCCACAGCGACTCTCAACTAGTAGTGGGACAAGTCAGCAAAAGTTACGAAGTGCGGGAGGACAGTATGGCCAAATACCTTGAAAGGGTAAAGGAGCTCATCCCCGCCTTTAGCAGCTTCAACATCAGACAGATCCCAAGGTTGGAAAATACCAGGGCTGACCTTCTCTCCAAGCTGGCAATGCTGGCTCCGGCCGAACTGCCCAAAGGTGTTCTCTTTGAAGTTCTAAAGCACCCGAGTACAGAAGAGTCACGGCCCGTGATGGATATTGACCACGAGCCTAGCTAGGTCGACCCACTGATAATCTATCTCAGAGATGGAGTTCTCCCCCAGGATGCGAAAGAAGCTTGGAAGCTCCGAAACCAAGCCTCCCGATACATCCTTTATGAGGGCAAATTATATAAGAGATCATACTCCTTGCCCCTCTTAAAATGTCTCCGACCTTTGGAAGCTGACTATGCCTTGTGGGAAGTGCATGAAGGAATCTGCGGAAACCATTTGGAGGCTAGATCTTTATCCCACAAGTTGCTCCACCAAGGATATTACTGGCCGACAATGCATCATGATTCGATTGAATATGTCAGAAAGTGTGATCGATGCCAGAGATATGCTAACATCCAGAAATAGTCCACCATCGAGCTCACACCTTTGAGTTCCCCATGGCCTTTTGCACAATGGGGGATGGACATCCTTGGCCCCTTTTCCATGGCGTCTGGGCAGAGGAAGTTCCTCCTTGTAGCGATCGACTATTTCACTAAATGGGTTGAAGCCGAACCACTAGCAAAAATCACAGAAGCAAAAGTGCAAGATTTCGTTTGGAAGTCGATCGTGTGTAGGTTCGGTCTGCCTAGGACCCTAATCACTGATAATGGACGGCAATTCGCGGGAGCAAAATTCGTCGAATTCTATGAAGATCTAAACATCTCCCATAACTTCACATCGGTAGCCCATCCTCAGGCGAACGATGAAGCTGAGGTGACTAACAGAACCCTTTTGCAGGGGATTAAGACAAGGCTCGAAAAAGTGAAGGGAACTTGGGCGGACGAACTTTATCATGTGTTGTGGGCGTATCGAACTACCCAGAGGCTACCCACAGGGGAGACCCCCTTTGCTTTGACCTTCGGTATGGAGGCCGTCATCCCAATTGAGCTTAAACTCCAGTCAGCGCGAGTCGTGGCATTCGATGAACATCAAAATTCGCAAAGTCTTAAAGCCAACCTCGACCTGCTGGAAGAAAGACGGGAGATAGCTCAGGTTCGAATGGCAGCCTACAGACAGAAAGTCGCTCGGTATTACAACGCCCGGGTCAAGAACAAAGTCTTTAGAGTAGGAGATCTAGTGCTTCGACAAGCCGCTGTCTCGCAACCTCAGGATCGAGGGAAACTAGCCCCAAACTGGGAAGGCCTGTATGAGGTCAAAGAAGTAGTCTGGCCCGGAACTTATTCTCTTAAGGAGCTCGGAGGGGCCGACCTCCCGCGACCATGGAGCTCGAAAAACTTACGGATGTACTACCAATAACTTCATTTTAATTAAAAGTTGTATATCTGCATGTCTTTGGCACTATCCTACATCTACAGGACAATCCAAACAAATTGTATCAGAAGCGAGAGGGGAACCTCGTCTCGACAAAATTGAAGGCCCAGTTCCTTTTAGACTGGATGGGGGGAGAGGCCCTGCAACGCCCATATGCGCCCCCACAGCCCTGTTAGGGACAGGAGGAGAACCTCGCCCTAACTTGAGCAAAGTCGAAGGCCCGTTTCCCTTTAGACCGGATGGGGGGAGAGGCCCTGCAACGCCCATATGCGCCCCCACAGCCCTGTTAGGGACAGGAAGAGAACCTTGCCCTAACTTGAGCAAAGTCGAAGGCCCGATTCCCTTTAGACCGGATGGAGGGAGAGGTCCTGCAACGTCCAAATGCACCCCCACAGCCCTGTTAGGGACAGGAGGAGAACCTCGCCCTAACTTGAGCAAAGTCGAAGGCCCGGTTCCCTTTAGGCCGGATGGGGGGAGAGGCCCTGCAACGCCCATATGCGCCCCCACAGCCCTGTTAGGGACAGAAGGAGAACTTCGCCCTAACTCGAGCAAAGTCGAAGGCCCGGCTCTCTTTAGGCCAGAAGGTGGGAAGGGCCCAGCAACGCCCATATGTATGCCCACGGCCGCATTAGAAACAAGAGGAGGACCTCATCCTAACCAGAGCTGAAACCTGTTACAATAGGAATGGGGGAAGAACCTCATCCCGGCATCAATTAAAAGTCTGGTCGTTCAAAGACCAGAAGAAAAAAAGGGGGGACTTTCCCCAACGGCCCCCTCGTAATAAAATTCTGTCCGGACTCCTATGGGAGCCGGACTTTGTCCCTAACCTTGACTGCAGGTGGACTCCGCCCGGACTCCTACGGGAGCCGAACTCCATTCCCAACCTCAACTGCTGAAGGGCTCCGTCCGGACTCCCACGGGAGCCGGACTTCACCCCGACTTCGCTTACGGGAGCCGAACTCCCGTAGCCTCACCAAGAGCGGAGGAAAAATTCCAAGCGAAAAAGAAAAAGGAAGGCAATGGATCACGTCAGCGACGAATGGAAAACAAACAGCGTCTAAGATGCAGAGAACCCTGTCTCGGCAAGGATTGGGGCTCTCATCAAGAACCTCAGCTTTCAAGGAAGCTTTCAACACAAGCCCAAGGTAAGACAACTTCCTCAGGATGACAGAAGCTCAGACCTTCAAACTCGAGCCTTGATGGGGGCACCAAACCCGAATAGCCCCAGACGACTCTGCGGCCACGAACGAAAAAGATGGGTCGATACGATAGCAACCGGGTACCTCCGAACGACACAAAGGTCAAAAAAAAACTCGGCAAATGATAATTCAACACATGAGTAAAAGAGGTAGTGGAAAATTACCTTCTCGTATGCATTATAGAGCCATTGAGGTTGAAGGAAAGGGATAACTAAAAGGCGAGCCGGTGTGGCAACCACCGGTAACCTAAAGACGACGTCAACAAAAAAAAAAAAGAGAAGAAAAAGAAAAGAAGAGAAAAGGAAAAAGGGAATACAACAACGACAATGGCAAAGGAAAGAAGTTCGGCAGACAATAATTCGACGCAAAGTGCGGACGAGGTAATAAAATCTCCTTCTCATTTTTCAATCAACAAGATGTACATTACAAGACCCGGAGGGCCAGAAAAGAATACACTATTACAAGGCTCGGATACACGACTTGGAAGAGATACACCGGAGGCCACTTCAGGCTATAAACTTCTCTTCCCGATTCTGTCCAACCGCATTTTCCAGTGCGTGTGATAAACATGCTCGGCTTTCTCCCGCTCCATCTCTGGAATCCCAACCCTAGGGGGAAAAGAATGGGATAGAGTTCAAGAGGCAGCAAAGGCAACGGCAGCGACGATGATGACCTGTTTCAAGAAGAACTGGGGTTACCCCGGGGACAGCGATGGCGTCGAAGATATGCGCCATCACCGAATGCCCCATGACAACCGCCGTCCTAGGCATTCTGGCAAGGTCAGCATGCGCTACTTCCACCGTCCCCGCAACAAGTTTTACTGCCCCACCGTCGGTGCCGACCGCTTCTGGTCCCTCGGCTCCGACGACATCAAGGATCCCGCCATGGCTTGTGATGACGACTCTGCCCCCTTGACCGACGTCGCCCCGATCAACTACTCCAAAATTCTCAGGCGGAACACCTTCACCGGTTGTCCCCGTTATTAAACCCCTGTTGTTGAAGGGATTCTCCCTCAAGCCCCCTTCAAAGCGATGGGAACCCACGATGGCACGATCGGAGAACTTGCAGACTGCTGTTCTCCTCCTTGCACCCTCCCAAGACCGTGGCATCCTCTTAAGATTGGCCTCCAGGGCGGAGGTCCCGGTGGGGGAACCCCTTAAAGAGAATCGGGGGACTGGAAATGGCGGAGAGCCGGTGGAGATGGCAAAAACTGGCACAAAGGATGCTCGGAGTCAGAAGGGAAACCGATGGAGTGGCTGAGTGGCTAAGCTCTCTGGCGAAAGGAAGATGTCGTCCCTCAGGTGAAGTGAAGCCCCCCGAGGAAGGGTGGGGGGTTTAAATAGGCAACGGAGCCTAGCGCAATTATGGTGGCGAGTGTCCCTAGGCCAACCGATGCTCACCACGTATCCCGCATGTCCCATTCACCGCTACCTGGGGTTGACTATTCGCAAACTTTCATGGCACGACGCTTGGGATCACGTCCCGGTGGGAGTTTCGAAAAGACTCTTCGGGTCACCCTAATTGGAAAAAGGGCTCCGGCATGCGCGCATTAAATGCCAACATATCTGAGGACGGTTGCGCGCGGGCGTCAGGGGGAGAACTTCGGTTGCGATGACCTCTCTGTACTTTCTTCATTCAAAATTCAAACTCGAAAGTAAGGGGACTGGCGTTGGGTATAAAATAGTCTCGGCCGAAGTTCTTGGCGGGATTGACCCTCGCAAGTCTCTTTCGACTTTCGACTGCTGTTGGTGAACTCCCATCGCTCCGCCCGGACTCCTACAGGAGCCGAGCTCCGTCCTCGACTCCAATGGCTGCAGACAGACTTCGTCCGGACTCCTACGGGAGCCGGACTCCACCCACCACTTCAACCGTAGGTAGACTCCACCTGGACTCCTACGGGAGACGGGCTCCGTCCTCAACTTCAACTACTGGTAAGCCTTGTCCGGACTCCTACGGGAGTCGGACTTCGCCTTTGACTTTAATTGCAGGAAGACTCCACCCGGACTCCTACGGGAGTCGGGCTTCGTCCTCGACTCCAACGGCTGCAGACAGACTTCGTCCGGACTCCTATGGGAGCCGGACTCCACCCACGACTTCAACCGCAAGTAGACTCCACCCGGACTCCTATGGGAGTCGGGCTCCATCCTCAACTTCAACTGCTGGTAAGTCTTGTCCGGACTCCTACGGGAGCCAGACTTCGCCTTTGATTTTAATTGCAGGAAGACTCCGCCCGGATTCCTACGGGAGTCGGGCTCCGTCCTCGACTCCAACGGCTGCAGACAGATTTCGTCCGGACTCCTATGGGAGCCAGACTCCGCCCACGACTTCAACCGCAAGTAGACTCTGCCTGGACTCCTACGGGAGCCGGGCTCCATCCTCAACTTCAACTGCTGGTAAGCCTTGTCCGGACTCCTACGGGAGCCAGACTTCACCTTTGATTTTAATTGCAGGAAGACTCTGCCCGGATTCCTACGGGAGCCGGGCTCCGTCCTTGACTCCAACGACTGCAGACAGATTTCGTCCGGACTGCTACGGGAGCCGGACTCCGCCTACGACTTCAACTGCAAGTAGACTCCGCTCGGACTCCTACGGGAGCCGGGCTCCGTCCTCAACTTCAACTGTTGGTAAGCCTTGTCCGGACTCCTATGGGAGTCGGACTTTGCCTTTGACTTTAATTGCTGGAAGACTCCACCCGGACTCCTACGGGAGCCGGGCTTCATCCTCGACTCCAACGGCTGCAGACAGACTTCGTCCGGACTCCTACGGGAGCCGGACTCCACCCATAACTTCAACCGCAAGTAGACTCTGCCCGGACTCCTACGAGAGCCGGGCTCCGTCCTCAACTTCAACTGCTGGTAAGCCTTGTCCGGACTCCTACGGGAGTCGGACTCCGCCCATGACTTCAACCGCAAGTAGACTTCGTCCGGACTCCTACGGGAACCGAGCTCCGTCCTCAACTTCAAACTGCTGGTAAGCCTTGTCCGGACTCCTACTGGAGCCAGACTTCGCCTTTGATTTTAATTGCAGGAAGACTCCGCCCGGATTCCTACAGGAGCCAGGCTCCGTCTTCAACTCCAACGGCTGCAGACAGACTTCGTTCGGACTCCTACGGGAGCCAGACTCCGCCCATGACCCCAACTGCAAGTAGACTTCATCCGGACTCCTATAGAAGCCAGACTCCGTCTTCTATTCCGACTTCGGGAAGACCTCGCCCAAACTCCTATGGGTACCGGACCTCGCTACCGACTCCAACTGAACTTCGACCGACAAGTCTGGACCCCCTGGCAGGCCACAGTAATGGACAACACTGCTCCACTCCCTGCGGTGGATCCTGTGCGATTCCACCACTCCCTGACGAGTCACGACAGTGGACGCCGCTCCACTCCCCGTAACTGATTCCACGTGGCGAGCCACGGTGATAGCCACGATCCCACTCCACTACCCTCCGCAATAAATTTCTCCTGACTCTGGGTGGCCCACTACCAGACGGTTACAGGCGTCGCTATCAATTTGTTGCCCCCTCCGTCTATAAAAGAGGAACCCCAGATACGTTATTCTATAAGCTCTCATTTTTACCTAGAAACTCTGCTAAAATTTTCATTCGAGCACTCCATTCTTGTTGAGGCAGAGAACTGACTTGAGCATCGGAGGGTCTTGGCAGAGCAACCCCACCTCCGGTTTAGACTTCTTTTGCAGGTCCCAGCGGCGACCGCGACTCCAGCTTCTCTAGCGTAAGCAAATTTTTGCACCAACAACAATCATAAAGGATATTTCAATTTGCTCATATAGAAGATCTTGCCATTCATAATATTTCATAATACATATATGAGGTATTTTTTATATCACAAAATTAAGATATTTCAATTGATGCCATTCATAAAAATCAATCCAAATGATATCACATTCATAGAAGTTAAAAGCATATATATATATATATATCCAAAATGACATAAGTGTCACATTACATAAGAGTCAAGTCAAAATACAGCTTTCCATTGGTCAAACAGCCAACAAATACAAAGGCCATAAGTTAGATCCTAGACATAAAAGACTAACTATGCTAGATCTAATAGATATCATGGCTAGAGGGATTAGAATCAAAAGAGTCAGAGATATGATGAGGAGTCTTAGGATCAAGGGAGGGTGCTACTCCGAGCTCGGTGATGAATTTCCTCAGCCACAGCTTCCTTCACGGTATCCGATGCTGTAATGTACTCCGCCTCACAAACAGAGTCTGCCACAGTATGCTACTTGAAACTCTTCCATCAGATGGCTCCACCATTCAAAGTAAAGATATAACTCGACATGCTTCTGCTATCATCATGGTCAGATTGAAAGCTGGAGTCTGTGAACCCGATAACTTTCAGATCTGACTCACCATAAACCAACCATTGGTCCTTAGTATTTCTCAAATACTTAAGGATGGCTTTAACCACTTTAATGATTTTCTCTAGGATCAGATTGGTATCTACTCATTACTCCTAGTGAGTATGCCACATCTGGCCTTGTACATGTCATGACGTACATGATAGATCCCACGGTCGAAGCATATGCGACTCTACTCATATGCTCTCTCTCTTCAAGAGTTGTCGGACAATCCTTCTTAGAGAAAAAAATTTCATGGCCTATCGGTAGATAGCCTTTCTTAGAATTTTTCATGCTGAACCTCTTCAGCACAGTGTCTATGTACATGGACTAGGATAACCCAAGCATCCTTTTAGATCTATCCCTATAGATCTTCATCCCTAGGATGTAGGATGCTTCACCCTAATCCTTCATGAAGAACTGTGATGACAACCAAACTTTTATTGCCTATAGTGCGGGGATGTCATTTTCGATTAAGAGAATGTCATCCATGTACAAGATAAGAAATATCACAACTGGACCATTTGCCCATTTATAGATGCAGGGCTCTTCTCCATTCTTAACGAAGCCGTACATTTTGATCACCTTATCAAAATGTATGTTCCAACTCCGAGAAGCTTGCTTCAATCCATAAATGGATCTCTGAAGCTTGCACACCTTGGACTCATCTATGGATATAAATTCCTCAGGTTGTATCATATACATCTCTTCAGTCAACTCTCCATTCAGAAAAGCTATCTTTACATCCATTTGCCAGATCTCATAATCCAGATGGGCAGCTATTGCAATCATTATCCGAATAGATTTGAGCAATGCCATAGGAGAGAACATCTCATCATAGTCAATACCATAACGTTGACGATACCCCTTGGCAACCAGACAGGCTTTATAGGTCTCCATCTTTTTGTCTGCGCCCCTCTTTCTTTTGAAGACTCATTTACACCCAATGGGTTTAACCCCTTCAGGTGGGTCAACCAATGTCCATACATCATTGACCTTCATAGACTTCATTTCGGATTTCATGGCTTCAAGTCATTTCTCAAAATTAGGTCTCTACATTGCATCCATATAGGTGATCGGATCCTCATCATTCTCATCGAGTTCGATGGGATCACCATCTCGGATCAAGAAATCGTAGTATCTGTCCGACTGACGCGGTAATCTATTGGATCGCCTTAATGGTGTTGGTATATTGGGCTTTGGATCTGATCTAATCAAATCCGACTCAGGTAAAACTATTGGTGTCGGTCCTTTTATCTGTTGAACTTCATCAAGTTCAACTTTAGAGGCAACGGTTCTTCACCAAGGAACTCTTTTTCTAAAAAGGTTGCCTTAAGGCTGACGAACACCTTTTGTTCATCAGTATGGAAAAAAAATATATCTTTTGGTCTCTTTGGGGTATTCTATGAATATGCATTTGTCAGACCTAGGTCCAAGTTTATCTGTAACTAATCCTTTGACATAGGCCGGGCACCCCCAGACCCTAAGGTGTGAAAGTGCTGGCTTACGCCCTGTCCATATCTCATATGGAGTCTTAATTACAGACTTACTTGAAATCCTATTTAACAGATAACAGGCCGATTCGAGTGTATATCCCCAGAACGATATCAACAAGCTGGCAAAACCCATCATGGATCGGACCTTATCTAATAGAGTCTGATTTTTTCTTTCAGACACACCATTATGCTGTGGTGTTCCTGGAGGAGTCCATTGGGAGAGAATCCCATTCTTTCCTAGATATGTGAGAAACTCACTAGAAAGGTATTCTCCTCCTAGGTCAGACCGAAGAGTTTTAATACTCTTTCCAGTTTATTTTTCTACTTCATTTCGGAATCGTTTGAACATTTCAAATGAATCCAAATTATGTTTCATCAGATAGACATATCCATATCTGGATAGATCATCCGTGAAAGTGATGAAGTAAAAATATCCACCTCTAGCACTTGTGCTCGTGGGCCCACATACATCAGTATGTACTAGGTCCAAGAGCTCAGTAGCTCTCTCTTCTTTTTCAGTTAAAGGAGACTTGGTCATTTTATCAAGAAGACAGGATTCACAGGTTGGAAATGATTCGCAATCACTGACTTCGAGGAATTTCTCTTGAGTCAACCTGTTTATCCTGTTCTTGTTTATATGACCTAGCCTACAGTGCCATAAGTAGATTTTTGATACACTATCTAATCTAGGGTGCTTGCTAGTGGAATAGACTATGTTAACAGGTTGTGATAACATATACACATCATTGTTCAAATATCTACAAAAAATAGTAACACCATTCATAATGATATTACAAACTTATTTCTTTATTGAAACTTCATAATCATTTTTGGCCAGAAGGCCTACAGAAATGACATTTAAAAAGAAACTAAGATAGAAATGACAATTATTAAGAACAATGGTATGTGACTTAAATACAGGTTTCAAGATTCTTAATGCTAGAACTGAAACTGATCTTCCATCTTCAACGTTCAGGAACCTCTCATCTTGCTCGAATCTCTTACTGATCTGCAACTCCTACAACGAATTACAAATATAGTAAGGACTATCGATATCCAATACCCAGTCAGTTATATCACAAATAGAGAAATTACAACGAGTTATCATATAAATAGCTTGTCCAGCAATAGCTTGCTTTTTTCTTTGCCTGTTTGGGTTCAGGGAGGTAATGTATTGAGGACAGTTCCTCTTCAAGTGCCCCCGCTTCTTGCAAAAGAAGCATTTAGCTTGACTCTTATCGGGCTTGATCTTTCTGGTCTGGCTCTGCACTGTTGTCCCAGCCTGAACTTGCACCTTCTTCACTTTCTTCTTCTTGTTCTTCTTCCCTTTGTTAAAGGGTGGAGAACCAAAAGATGAACCTCCCACTAAGTTCGCCGACTCCTTGTAGAGTTGGTGATCCTTCTTAAAGTTCTGAAGCAACCCCAGTAACCTGTGGTATTTTACTTCAGGCTTTGTCATTCTATAATGAGTGAGGAATGGGAGATAAGACTTGGGCGGCGAGTTCAGTATTGCATCTTTCCCAAGCTGCTCATGCAAGGAAAAGCCGAGCTTGCTCAAACGCTCCATCAGATCATGTACAATACATGATCAGTGACAGAGGCACCATCCCGTATTTTAGTGTTGAAGATGGCACAACTAGTCTTGTGCCTCTCCACATCATCGGGTGTGCCAAAGGCATCCTCCAACACTTGAAGCATGTCCTTTGGCTGAGTCGTCTCAAATCTGTGACTGAACTCATCGTTCATGACAACCAGCATGATGCAGCGCACTGTGGTTCGATCATTGAGCCACTTCAGGTAAGTGTCTCTGACTGTTCCACGTGCATTGGCAGCTGGCTCCTCAGGTGTAGGATCCATTTTCACATATAGGATCCGTTCATGCTCCAGGACTATCTTCAACTTTCAGTGCCAGCTACCGAAGTTGGATCCCACCAACTTATCATTGTCCAACAATGATCGGAGTGATAGGAAAATTGGCCATATCTACATAAAAAAAAACTATAACCTAATTAGTAATTGATTCATTAAACCTAAAGATTTGGACTTTAATCAAAAGGTTTCTTCCACTATTTTATTTGAATTGGTAGCCTCTACCTCCAATTCGAAAAATTATCCTGATTCCTTAGTGGGTACTAGAATCTACTTAGACTGCACACAAGCCCAACTTTGGTTGGCCAACCCATATACATCTAAGGGTAGGTTCATAACCAATTGTTTCTCTAAATAATTTTCAGTAATTTTATTTTTACCCCAGTCCCTAATCAGTTGGCTTTGGCCTCCACTGAAAAGGTCTGATTAGGTCCAACCATTAACATGACCATACTTGGCCCATCTAGCCAATGAATGATTAGGCCCAACTTTGGTTAGCAAACCCAACCACTATTTATAAAGATGCTGTCAAGAAATCATATTATGAATGATAATTTCATCAGCCGATAAGCACCAGACCTTTGGGCCTCCAATGATTATCCAACTGATGGATCCATTATCATCCACTATTATCATCCACTTAATGGAAGGCTATGATCTAGTTATCACCATAAGTATTTCATTTTAAGGATTTAATAATTTTTGAGGATTTAATTGAATTAGAGGATGAGGTTAGATGAACCAACTTATCATGATCCTCCCACTGGCTTCACCAAGTCAGCTTAAGGGAGACCATTAAAAGGGCTGATCTAGAAGCACCTAAATCAGTCACACTGATTTACCTAGCTGACATGGGTCAGCTCGAATAGTCAAGTGATCTGATCAAAATATAATTTCACCAAGAGGCCAGGTAAGTTTGATCGGTGGGAGGATCTGCCAAAGCTTGCCTTAGACACCATCAGAAATGGCCAGATAAGTGGGCTGCCAATTAAAAACTATCGGTCTGGTTTACCTTAGACACCAACTGATTTAATTAGTTTTGATTAGATCAACCTAACAGTTCGTGCTAGACCGCTTAGCCAAGAATCAAGTCCATTTGGTTCTCGTTAAAGACATGGACTTGACCAACTACAACTATTGTAATTGATCTAGAGAATCCTTGACCTAATCTAAGATAATAATTATTAGATTTAGTCAATTCTCTAATTAAATCCATCTTTAATCTAACCTTAGGTCTAACCTAATTAATGGACCTAATTTTCACTAACTCATTAACCCAATGTGTTATGATTTGTGTCTTAGGTTCTTCAATTCACAATCCTAGAACCTAATCAAACAACTTCTTAATTCTCAATTAAGTTTTGGGCGGAGGGTTGAGGTTCGATTTTTTGAAAATAATTTTCATATTTGTAAAATATTTTTACAACATGGTTCTACCAACCAAGTTGTATGTTTGATTCATAATCAAAATATAAGTGAAATAAGCATGAAACTACTTTAGATCTAATCTAAACAGGTTCATGTAATTGAAACAATTTTAACTTTAAACTGCACAAATTTTTCAGACAATATATGATGGTTCTTTGCACGAAAATTATTAACAAAGAGATTTTATTTTAGATTTAAATATTTTTTAAATCTAATAAATCATAATTTAATTTAGATCATATCTAACAAATTTATGATTAAAGATAGATCTACACAAACTAGGACAATCTTTGCACTGTAAAGGGTAAACCTTACAACAGGACAACTTACAGTTTGTGATTGATGTAAAAATTTTAATTTCAGATTTAACAATCAGATTATAAATTAGATCTAATCTAAGAAATAATCTAATCATATATTAATAATCATGTAATAAATAATCTGGCTCTGATACCAATTGAAGGAACCAGATCTAGGGTTTCAAGATTAGATCTTGAAACTTTTTCAAGATCAGACAACGGAAGACTAAAATAAATCAAAATTTATCTTATAAAACTAGATAATCTCTAGATCTAAAATCTTATTACATGATTATTACATGATATTAAATCAAAAATTAAAATATAAAGAGCAGGAACTACATGTTGGTCATATCAACATGTTTCTATACTACATCTAATGTATGTAAAATATAATAGATCAGATCTATTACCTTGCAAGTTAGATGTTCTAACTTTACTGATCTAGATTTGAGGATGATGTTGTGAGCCATGCATTCGACCTCTAGAAGTCATCCACACGAGCCCATGAATGACGATCAGAAGTCCTGGTTCAGAAAATCAGCACAGTATGCTAGTACTGTGCTAGTTTTTCTTCGATGGTCGATCAGATATCTCCTTCTTCTTGATTTGGACTCTTCCAAAGATGAGAAGTAGGAGAAGGAGTTTTAGATGAGGCAGTCTCAGAAAACTTATAGATGGAGGAAGGGAAGAGATAAACCCAGCAACTCTAGAAGAAGACCCTCTTCTTCTTCTCTTTACTGAAACTCAGACACCTAATTTTGTGTCTATTAGATCTCCACGCCTCAAGACTCTTTCTCCTTGATTTTTAGAGGTCCTAAAGGTCTCTCAATATTCTATGTTCCATCAAAATTTATAAATAAATTCATCTTAAATAGAGAGATATGAAGAGTCCTTGTCTAGGTCAAATACCTAGTCAAGGTTATCCAAACAAGGCAAGACAAGGGGCGCCCAACTCCTGGGCGTCCCCTCTTTCTTTTTCTATCATGGACCATCAGCAAAAGGTGCATATTATGTGCCATAAAAGCCACAAAAATCTCAAAAAATTTGGATAAAATCAGTGCCATAAGAAAAGAATTTTGGTTTCCTAAAACTCTATCTCATAGAATTTGAAATCCAAACTAATTCCTACTTTGACCTGATCCACAACCAAATTCCATGTAAGGGAAAGAGAGGAAAGTTTTGGGCATGCATGAAGACCTAGGAGAGAGGATTTTGTCGCATAAAATAAGAGAGAGTGGGTGTGAGATAAGAGAGAGTGGGCGTGGAGGGCTAAGGTGGCGTAAGGTGGAATCCTAGTCTTACTAGTATTCAATCTATGACTTGTTCAAATTTGATTTCTCAAATCAAATCAAATCAAAATCAAATCAACCTAATTAAAATAGGTCTTAACCCAATTAAGAGTTTAATTTAATCATATTAAATTAGATTTAAATCTGATTTAATTTTCTAATCAAATTAGAAATTAGGTTGACCCAAGTCCTATTTGAACTAGGACTAGTTTTTTCTTGTACTTGGCTTATCCAATAAACCAATTGGACTTGATCCAATCAAGTCCAAACTAAATCTAATTAATTTATATTTAATTAGACTTAATTTTAACCCTTTGAATTAATCAAATTAAGATAATTAGCAATCGAATTGCTAATCTATCCTCCTGCAACACTTGTACTAGGTTAAATGTCAATCGTATTGATCGTTTAACCCTAGAATGATACTTAATCATTGATCAACCATCCGATCGGATCATGAACTCTAATGTGTGTGACCTCATAGGTTCGAACCTAAGTTAGTAGCATAGAAATAAATTTTTATACCAATCGAAGTGACCATTTAGCAATGGTACCCGATAGTCGGATAGGTCGAATGTGTAGAACAACATCCTTAGAACCCATGCGGATATTATTTCCATATAATTCATTCTCTCGACCAAAATACTCATAGGACACCTCAGAGTTCAACTGTCAACTCTTATCAGGTTGTCCACATTGTATTTCAAAATATCAAATCCATCTGATAGATTATCCTGGTCAAGGTTTTGCTAAATTGAAATACAACGACTCATTCTTCTCCAACTCTTGGAGTGGTCATCCCATCTCGATCACACTCTGACTTTGCAAGTACTTGACTGTGCCCAGAAGCCTTCCATCATTGAATTAAAAATTTAGTTAGTTCAGTACCAAAGCATAGTGAGTTGCTTGCAAGTCACTGAGGTGATCTCAGGTTTAAGGGACACTTATACCTATATCCCATCAGAGACATTTTCGACAGCAGAATACTCTGGAGTTGGTCACGTTCAATGATAATGTACCCTTATATCTCACCTGTATGCCATATCAGTGTCTCCATACTCCTTGGTTAAGAGGACAACCAACCCATATGGCCTATAGTGACCTATGTTCGATAGAAGCTGTCATCTTTATTAACAGCCTATCATTTAGGCATGAACAGTTTTAAGGACTAATCGATAAATTTATTCTTTATCGAACCTAAATAGTCCTAAGGACCTCATCATAACAACGGAGTTCATTAGAAGATGAAAACTTGTGATGAAATACTAAAAATATATATTTATTTATTAACAAATTAATTACAATACAAGGTTGCTCAACCGTCAACAGGTTGACGATTGGCTTTTGGGACATATTTCTCAACATAACCTTCACAAAGCAAGTGCAAGATTTGTCCCAAATGCAATGGATCAAGAACATTGTTAACACCTTTCACTAAAGATTTTACTGTTCCATTGCAGTAACTTAAATTCAAATAAAAGTCTCTGACCAAATTAACATAAGTATTTTTCTTCAACAGATAGTAAAACTCCCATCCTTGATTTTTAATTTTTGATCCAATAGAGAACCCTTCTTTTTTAAAAAACTTAAAATCTATGTTCTTTCTGGGTTTTACTTTTTGATTGGAGAGAGGTACCTTGCTTGGACTGAGTGGAGACTGTGAAGAAACTGGAGCAGGACCTGGAACTGAGGTTGGAGTAGGAGAGGGCTCGGCTGCCAGTCTTTTTCTGTACATATTCTCCTCTAACCCACGAACAGACTTTCTTCTCTGCGGTAGCTTCAGTTTGGGAGCTATTTCGGACAACAGAGAATTGCAAATAGCGTAGGAGACCTAATGAGAGGTAGAGTGGAAAGGATTTTAGAAGAAAAATAAAGATTTTGGTGAGATGGACCGTCGGTTTGGAGATGAGGATTTGAAGCTAGGGTAAGCTTGATTTGCCCAAATGAGGAAGAAAAGGAAAAAGAGATTTAGTTTTTAAGAGAATGATTTGAACGGGGATAATCAGTGGGAAGAGAGATTTTAAGAGATTTTTGCGGTTGAGAGAGTGGAGAGGGAGGAGATTTTTGTTCGGTGAGATAAGGAAGATGAAAGGCAAGGGGTCGGCTCATTTACAAAAGGAGATTTCCTAATAAAACAGAGCGCCCGATGAGTTTTAATAAAAATTACAAATTTACCCTAGGGTCAACCCTGGGGGTCCACTCATGGCTAGAAAAATTCAAAAAAAAAGATGAAAAAAAAATTAAAACTTGAGAAAAGGG
Organism: Elaeis guineensis; assembly: GCF_000442705.2. Taxonomy (NCBI): domain Eukaryota; kingdom Viridiplantae; phylum Streptophyta; class Magnoliopsida; order Arecales; family Arecaceae; genus Elaeis; species Elaeis guineensis. Next base: position 16,578,558 of record NC_026007.2, on the reverse strand, counting down.
TGTCTATTTAAGAGATTGATCATATGAAGGATAGTTTTAAGATTTTAAAAAAGGACAGAAGAGAATTGAGCTCAAAATATGGTTCAATAAATTTTTGACAAAAAGAACTTGAAATCAGAAAGATACTTAAGCTGATGGATCAAGGATTCCTAGTTCTCTCCTAATTTCACAAAATCTATCTTCACTTAAGGCCTTGGTAAAGATCTCAGCCAATTATTTTTTAGTACAAATATAATCAAGAATTATATTATTATTTTGGACATGTTCTCTTATGAATGATGTCTAATTTTAATATACTTTGATCTAGATGAAGGAACTAAATTTAGGATTTCAGGATTAGATCTTGAAAAATGAAGGAACCAGATCTAAGATTTCAGGATTAGATCTTGAAACTTTTTCAAGATCAGACAGCGAAAGATTAAAATAAATCAAAATTTATCTTATAAAATCAGAGAATCTCTAGATCTAAGATCCTATTACATGATTATTAAAAGGTATTAAATCATAAATTAAAATATAAAGAGCAAGAACTACATATTGATCATATCAACATGTTTCTATACTACATCTAATGTATGTAAAATATAATAGATCAGATCTATTACCTTGCAAGTTAGATGTTCTAACTTTACTGATCCGAACTTGAGGATAATGTTGTGAGCTGCACATGCATCCGGCCTCTAGGACTCATCCACACGAGCTCACGAATCACGATCAGAAGTCCTGGTCTAGAAAATCAACACAGTATGCTAGTATTGCTCTGATACTTCTTCGATGGTCGATCAGATGCCTTTTTTTTCTTGATTTGGACTCTTCCAAAGATGAGAAGTAGGAGAAGGAGTTTTAGATGATACACTCTCAAAAATCTTACAGATGGAGGAAGGAAAGAGATGAACCCAGCAACTCTAGAAGAAGACTCTCTTCTTCTTCTCTTTGCTCTAACCCAGATACCTAGTTTTGTGTCTATTATATCTCCACACCCCAAGACTCTTTCTCCTTAATTTTTGGATGCCCCAAAGGTCTCTCAATGCTTTATGTTCCACAAAAATTTTATGAAGAAATTTATTTTAAATAGAGAGATATGAAGAGTCCTTGTCTAGGTCAAATACCTAGTCAAGAATTATCTAAATAAGGCAAGACAAGGGGCGCCCAACTCTTGGGCATCCCCTCCTTTTTCTGCTGTGGACCACCAAAAAAGGGTGCATATTATGTGCCATAAAAATCATAAAAATCTAAAAAAAAATTGAGTAAAATCAGTACCATAAGGAAAGAATTTTGGTTTTCTAAAACTCTATCTCATAGAATTTGAAATCCAAACTAATTCCTACATTGACATGGTCCACAACTAAATTTCATGTAAGAGAGAAAGAGAGGAAAGTTTTGGGCATGCGTGAAGACCTGGCAGAGAGGGTTTTGTCACACAAAATAAGAGAGAGTGAGTGTGGGATAAGAGAGAGTTGGCGTGGGGGGCTAAGGTGGCGCAAGATGGAATCCTAGTCTTACTAGGATTCAATCTAAGACTTGTTCAAATTTGGTTTTTCAAACCAAATCAAATCAAAATTAAATCAACATAATTCAAATAATTTTTAACCCAATTTAAAGTCTAATTTAATCAGATTAAATTAGATTTAAATCTGATTTAATTTTTTAATCAAATTAAAAATTAGATTGACCCAAGTCTTATTTGAACTAGGACTAGTTTTTTCTTGCACTTGGCTTATCCAATAAACTAATTGGACTTGATCCAATCAAGTTCAAACTAAATCTAATTAAATTATATTTAATTAAACTTAATCTCAGTATATTGACTTAATCAAATTAAGTCAATTAACAATCAAATTGCTAATCGATCCTCCCGCAACACTTGTACTAGGTTAAATGTCAATCGTATTGATCGTTTAATCCTAAAACGATTCTTAATCATTGATCAACCATCCGATCGGATTGTGAACTCTAATGTGTGTGACCTCATAGGTCCAAACCTAAGCTGATAGCATAGGAATAAATTTTTATACCAATTGAAATGATCATCTAGCAATGGTACCCGACGGTCGGATAGGTCGAATGTGTAGAACAACATCCTTAGAACCCATGCAGATATAGTTTTTATATAATTCATCCCCTTGACCAAAATGCTCATTGGATACCTCAGAGTTCAACTGTCAACTCTGATCAGATTGTTCACATTGTATTTTAAAATATCAAATCCATCTGATGGATTATCCTGACCAAGATTTTGCTATATTGAAATACAACGACTCATTCTTCTCCAACTCTTGGAGTGGTCAATCCCATCTTGATCACACTCTAACTTTGCAAGTACTTGACTATGCTCAGAAGTCTTCCATCACTGAATTAAAAATTTAGTTAGTCTAGTACAAAAGCACAGTGAGTTGCTTGCAAGTCACTGAGGCAATCTCAGGTCTAAATGACACTTATACCTATATCTCATCATAAACATTCTCGATAGCAGAATGCTCTGGAGTTGGTCACATTTAATGATGATGTACCCTTACATCTCATCTGTATGCCATACCAGTATCTTCATACTCTTTGGTTAAGAGGACAACCAACCCATATGGCCTACAGCGACCTATGCTTGATAAAGGCTGTCGTCCTTATTAACAGTCGATCATTTGGTCGTGAACAGTTTTAAGAACTAATCGATAAATTTTTTCTTTATCGAACCTAAATAGTCCTAAGGACTTCATCATAACAATGAAATTCATTAGAAGATAAAAATTTATAATAAAAATATCAAAAATATATTTTATTTATTAACAAATCAATTACAATACTTGGTTGCTCAACCATCAACAGGCTGACGATTGGCATTTGGGATATATTTTCCAACAACTCCCACTTGTCCAAAAGCCACTTGATACAGTATCTAATACCCATCTTTGACTTGTGGTTATCGAACTCCTTTATTGCCAGGACTTTAGTGAAAGGGTCGGCCAGATTCTCCTTTTTGTTGATCTTCTGAAGGTCGACGTCACCTCGATTCACGATCTTTCAGACCAGGTAGAAGCGGTGCAAAATGTGCTTTGTCCGTTGGTGTGCTTTGGGTTCTTTTGCCTGAGTTATGGCACCAGTGCTGTCGCAGTAGAGCAGGACCGGACCATCGAGGGAGGGTACTACTCCGAGCTCGATGATGAATTTTTTCAGCCACATAGCTTCCTTCACGGCATTCGATGCTGTGATGTACTCCACCTCACAAACAGAGTCTGCCACAGTATGCTACTTGAAACTCTTCCAGCAGATGGCTCCACCATTCAGAGTAAAGATATAACCCGACACGCTTCTGCTGTCATCATAGTCAGATTGAAAGCTGAAGTCTGTGAACCCCACAAGTTTCAGATCTGACTCGCCATAAACCAACCATTGGTCCTTAGTATTTTTCAAATACTTAAGGATGGCTTTAACCACTTTTCAGTGGTTTTCTCCAGGATTAGATTGGTATCTACTCACTACTCCTAGTGAGTATGCCACATCTAGCCTTGTACATGTCATGGCATACATGATAGATCCCACGATCGAAGTATATGAGATTTTACTCATACGCTCTCTCTCTTCAGGAGTTGTCGGACAATCCTTCTTAGAGAGAGAAATTCCATGGCCTATCGATAGATAGCCCTTTTTGGAATTCTCTATGCTGAACCTCTTCAGCACAATGTCTATGTACGTAGATTGGGATAGCCCAAGCATCCTTTTAGATCTATCCCTATAGATCTTCATCCCTAGGATGTAGGATGCTTCACCCAAGTCCTTCATGGAGAACTACGATGACAACCAAACTTTTATTTCCTGTAGTGCGGGGATGTCATTTTCGATTAAGAGAATATCATCCACGTACAAGACAAGGAATACCATAACTGGATCATTTTCCCATTTATAGATGCAGGTCTCTTCTTCATTCTTAACGAAGCCACACATTTTAATCACCTTATTAAAATGCATGTTCCAACTTCGAGAAGCTTGCTTCAATCCAAAAATGGATCTCTGAAGCTTGTACACCTTGGACTCATCTGTAGATATAAACTCCTCAGGTTGTATCATATACACCTCTTCGGTCAGCTCTCCATTCAGGAAAGCTATCTTTATATCCATCTGCCAGATCTCATAATCCAGATGGACAGCTATTACAAGCATTATCCGAATGGATTTGAGCATTACCATAGGGGAGAACGTCCCGTCATAGTCAATACCATAACATTGATGATACCCCTTGACAACCAGACAGGCTTTATAGGTCTCCACCTTTTCGTCTTCACCCCTCTTCCTTTTGAAGACCCATTTACACCCAATGGATTTAACCCCTTCAGGTGGGTCAACCAATGTCCATACATCATTGACCTTCATGGACTCCATTTTGGATTTCATGGCTTCAAGCTATTTTTCGAAATTAGGTCCCTGCATTGCATCCATATAGGTGATCGGATCCTCATCGTTATCATTGAGTTCGATGGGATCACCATCTCAGATCAAGAAATCGTAGTATCTGTCTGACTGACGCAGTACTCTACTAGATCGCCTTAATGGTGCTGGTACATTGGGCTCTGGATCTGATCTAATCAAATCTGACTCAGGTTCAACTATTGGTGTCAGTCCTTTTTGCTGTTGAACTTCATCAAGTTCAACCTTAGAGGCAACGGTTCTTCACCAAAGAATTCTTTTTCTAAAAAGGTTACCTTAAGGCTGACGAACACCTTTTGTTCATTAGTATGGTAGAAAAAATATCCTTTGGTCTCTTTGGGGTACCCTATGAATGTGCATTTGTCAGACCTAGGTCCAAGATTATCTGTAACTAATCGTTTGACACAGGCCGGACACCCCCAGACCCTAAGGTGTGAAAGTGCTGGCTTACGCCCTATCCATATCTCATATGGAGTCTTAATTACAGACTTACTTGAAACCCTATTTAACAGATAACAGGCCGATTCGAGTGCATATCCCCAGAATGATATCGACAAGCTGGCAAAACCCATCATGGATCAGACCATGTCTAACAGAGTTTGATTTCTCCTTTCAAACATACCATTATGCTGTGGTATTTCTGGAGGAGTTCATTGGGAGAGAATCACATTCTCTCCTAGATATGTGAGAAACTCACCAGAAAGGTATTCCCCTCCTCGGTCAGATCGAAGAGTTTCAATACTCTTTCCAGTTTGTTTTTCTACTTTATTTCAGAATCGTTTGAATATTTCAAATGAATCCGACTTATATTTCATCAGATAGACATATCCATATCTGGATAGATCATCCGTGAAAGTGATGAAGTAGAAATATCCACCTCTAGCACTTATGCTCATGGACCTACATACATCAGTATGTACTAGGCCCAATAGCTCAGTAGCTCTCTCACCTTTTCCAGTAAAAGGTGACTTGATCATTTTACCAAGAAGACAGGATTCACAGGTTGGAAGTGATTCACAATCACTAACTTCGAGGATTCCCTCTTGAGTCAATCTGTTTATCTTGTTCTTGTTTATATGACCTAGCCTAGAGTGCCATAAGTAGATATCTGATACACTATCTAATCTAGAGTGCTTGCCAGTGGAGTAGACTACGTTAATATATTGTGATAACATATACACACCATTGTTCAAATATCCACAAAAAATAGTAACACCATTCATAACGATATTACAAACTTATTTCTTTATTAAAATTTTATAATCAATTTTGGCTAGAAGGCCTACAGAAATGACATTTAAAAAAAAAACTGGGATAGAAATGACAATCGTTAAGAACAATGGTATGGGTCTCAAATACAAGTTTCAAGATTCCTAATGCTAGAACTGGAACTGGTCTTCTATCTCCAACATTCAGGAACCTCTCGCCTTGCTCGAATCTCCTATTGACCTGCAACCCCTGCAATGAATTGCAAATATGGTAAGGGCTATCGGTATCCAATACCCAATCAGTTATATCACAAATAGAGAAATTGCAAGGAGTTATTATATAAATATCTTGCCCAGCAATAGCTTGCTTCTTTCTCTGCCTGTTCAGATCCAGGGAGGCAATGTACTGAGGATAATTCCTCTTTTAGTGCCCCCGCTTCTTGCAAAAGAAGCATTCAGCTTGACTCTTATCGGGCTTGATCTTTCTGGTCTGGCCCTACACTGATGTCCCAGCCTGAACTTGCACTTTCTTCACTTTCTTCTTCTTGTTCTTCTTTCCTTTCTTAAAGGGTCGAGAACCAGAAGACGAACCTCCCACTAAGTTCACTGACTCCTTGTGGAGTTGGTGATCTTTCTCAAAGTTCTGAAGCAACCCCAGTAACCCGTAGTAGTTTACTTCAGGCTTTGTCATTCTATAATGAGTGAGAAATGGGAGATAAGACATGGGTAGCGAGTTCAATATTGCATCTTTTCCAAGCTGCTCGTGCAAGGGAAAGTCGAGCTTGCTCAAATGCTCAATCAGCTCGATCATGTACAATACATGATTAGTGACAGAGGCACCATCCCGCATTTTGGCATTGAAGATGGCACAACTAGTCTTATGCTTTTTCACATCATCGGGTGTGCAAAGGCATCCTCCAACACTTGAAGCATGTCTTTGGCTGAGTCGTCTCAAATCTATGACTGAACTCATCGCTTGTGGCAGCCAGCATGATGCAGTGCACCGTGATGCGATCACTGAGCCACTTCTGATAAGTGTCTCTGACTGTTCCACGTGCATTGACAGCTGGCTCCACAGGTGCAGGATCCGTTATCACATATAGGATCCATTCATGCTCCAGGACTATCTCAACTTTTGGTACCAGCTATCGAAGTTGGGTCCCACCAACTTATTATTGTCCAATAATGATCGGAGCGATAGAGAAGTGGCCATATCTGCATAAAGAAAAACTATAACCTAATTAGTAATTGATTCATTAAACCTAAAGATTTAGACTTTAATCAAAAGGTTTCTCCCACTATTTTATTCGAATTGGTAGTCTCTACCTCTAATTCGAGAAATTATCCTAATTTCTTAGTGGGTACTAGAATTCACTTAGACTGCACACAAGCCCAACTTTGGTTGGCCAACCCATGTACATCTAAGGATAGGTTCATAACCAATTATTTCTCTAAATAATTTTTAGAAATTTTAATTTTGCCCCAGTCCCTAATTAGTAGGCTTTGGCCTCCACTGAAAAGGTCTGGTTAGGTCCAACCATTAACATGACCATACTTGGCTCATCTAGCCAATGAATGATCAGGCCCAACTTTGGTTGGCTAATCTAACCACCATTTAGAAAGTTACAATCAAGAAATCATATTATGAATGATAATTCCATCAGTCGATAAGCACCAAGCCTTTGGGCCTCCAATGATTATCCAACTGATGGACCCATTATCATCCACTTAATGGGAGGCCATGATCCAGTTATTATCATAACTATTTTATTTTAAGGACCTAATAATTTTAGAAGATTTAATTAATTTAGAGAATGATGTCAGATGAACCAGCTTATCATGATCCTCTCACTAGCCTCACCAAGTCAGCTTAAGGGAGACCATCAAAAGGGTTGGTCTAGGAGCGCCTAAATCAGTCACACTGATTTACCTAGCTGACATGTGTCAGCTCGAATAGTCAAGTGATCCGATCAAAACATAATTTCACCAAGAAGCCAGATAAGTTCGATTGGTGGGAGGGTCTGCCAAAGCTTGCCTTAGACACCATCAGAAATGATCAGGTAAGTAGGCTGCCAATTAAAAACCACCGGTCTGGTTTACCTTAGACACCAACTGATTTAATTAGTTTCAATTAGATCAACCTAACAGTTCATGCTAGACCACTTAGCTAAGAATCAAGTCCATTTGGTTCTCGTTAAAGACATGGACTTGACCAACTATAACTATTGTAATTGATCTAGAGAATCCTTGACCTAATCTAAGACAATAATTGATTAGATTTAGTCAATTCTCTAATGAAGTCCTTCTTTAATCTAACCTTAGGTCTAGCCCAATTAATGGACCTAATTTTCACTAACTCATTAACCCAATGTGTTATGGTTGGTGTCTTAGGTTCTGCAATTTACAATCCTAGAACCTAATCAAACAACTTCTTAATTCTCAATTAAGTTTTAGGCTGAGGGTTGGGGTTCGGCTTTTTGAAAATAATTTTTATATTTATAAAATATTTTTACAATATAATTTTATCAATCAAGTTGCATGTTTGATTCATAATCAGAATATAAGTGAAATAAGCATGAAACTACTTTAGGTCTAATCTAAATAGGTTCATGTAATTAAAATAATTTCAACTTTAAACTGTGCAAATTTTTCAGACAAATATATGATGATTCTTTGCATGAAAATTATTAACAAAGAGATTTTATTTTAGATTTAAATATTTTTTAAATCAAATAAATCATAAATTTAATCTAGATCACATCTAACAAGTTTACGATTAAAGATAGATCTACACGAACTAGGACAACCTTTGCACTGTAAAGGATAAACCTTACAGTAGGACAACCTACAGTTCGTGATTAATCTAAAAATTTTAATTTTAGATTTAACAATCAGATTATAAATTAGATCTAATCTAAGAAATAATCTAAGTATATATAAATAATTATGTAATAAACAACCTAGGCTCTAATACCAATTGAAGGAACCAGATCTAGGATTTCAGGGTTAGATCTTGAAACTTTTTTAAGATCAGGCAGCGGATGACTAAAATAAATCAAAATTTATCTTATAAAATTAGAGAATCTCTAGATCTAAGATCCTATTACATGATTATTATATAATATTAAATCAAAAATTAAAATATGAAGAGCAAGAACTACATGTTGATCATATTAATATGTTTCTATACTACATCTAATGTATGTAAAATATAATAGATCAGATCTATTATCTTGCAAGTTAGATATTTTAACTTTGCTGATCCAGGCTTGAGGATGATGTTGCAATCTGCACATGTATCTGACCTCTAGGAGTTATCCACAAGAGTCCACGAATCACGATCAGAAGTCCTGATCCAGAAAATCAGCACAGTATGCTAATGCTACGCTGATCCTTCTTCGATAGTCGATCAGATACCTCCTTCTTCTTGATTTGGACTCTTCCAAAGATGAGAAGTAGGAGAAGGAGTTTTAGATGAGACACTCTTGAAAAGCTTACAGATGGAGGAAGGGAAGAGATGAACCCAACAACTCTAGAAGAAGACCCTCTTCTTCTTCTCTTTGCTCTAACCCAGACACCTAGTTTTGTGTCTATTATATCTCCACACCCCAAGACTCTTTCTCCTTAATTTTAGGTTGCCCCAAAGGTCTCTCAATGTTATATGTTTCATGAATAGTTCATGAACAAATTTATTTTAAATAGAGAGATATGAAGAGTCCTTGTCTAGGTCAAATACCTAGTCAAGGATTATCCAAACAAGGTAAGACAAGGGACGCCCAACTCTTGGGCATCTTCTCCTTCTTTTTCTACCATAGACCACTAGCAAAGGGTGCATATTATGTTCCATAAAAGTTATAAAAATCTAAAAAAAATTGGGATAAAATTAGTGCCATAAGGAAAGAGTTTTGGTTTCCTAAAACTCTATCTTATAGAATTTGAAATCCAAACTAATTCCTACTTTGACTTGGTCCACAACTACATTCCATATAAGAGAGAAAGAGAGAAAAGTTTTGGGCATACATGAAGACCTGGGAGAGAGAGTTTTATCGCACAAAATAAGAGAGAGTGGGCGTGGGATAAGAGAGAGTGGGCGTGGGGGGCTAAGGTGGCCCAAGATGGAATCCTAGTCTTACTAGGATTCAATCTAAGACTTGTTCAAATTTGGTTTCTCAAACCAAATCAAACTAAAACCAAATCAACCTAATTAAAATAAATTTTAATCTAATTAAAAGCCTAATTTAATAAAATTAAATTAAATTTAAATTTGATTTAATTTTTTAATCAAATTAGAAATTAGGTTGACCCAAATTCTATTTGAACTAGGACTCATTTTTTCTTGCACTTGGCTTATCCAATAAACCAATTGGACTTGATCCAATCAAGTTCAAATCAAATCTAATTAAATTATATTTAATTAGACTTAATCTCAGCCTATTGGCTTAATCAAATTAAGTCAATTAGTAATTGAATTGATAATCGATCCTCCTGCATCACTTGCACTAGGTTAAATGTCAGTCATATTGATCGTTTAACCCTAGAACGATTCATAATCGTTGATCAACCATCCGATCGGATCATGAACTCTAATGTGTATGATCTCATAGGTTCAAACCTAAGTTGGTAGCATAGAAATAAATCTTTGTACCAATCGAAGTGACCATCTAGCAATGGTACTCGAGAATCGGATAAATCGAATGTGTAGAACAACATCCTTAGAACCCATGTGGATATAGTTTCCATATAATTCATCCCCTTGATCAAAATGCTTATAGGATATCTCAGAGTTCAACTGTCAACTCTGATCAGGTTGTCCATATTGTATTTTAAAATATAAAATCCATCTGATGGATTATCCTGACCAAGATTTTACTAAATTGAAATACAGTGACTCATTCTTCTCCAACTCTTGGAGTGGTCAATCTCATCTTGATCATACTCTAACTTCATAAGTACTTGACTGTGCCCAGAAGCCTTCCATCACTAAATTAAAAATTTAGTTAGTCCAGTACCAAAGCACAGTGAGTTGCTTGCAAGTCACTAAGGCGATCTTAGGTCTAATTAACACTTATACCTATATCCCATCAGAGACATTCTCGACAGCAGAATGCTCTAGGGTTGGTCACATTCTATGATGATGTACCCTTATATCTCATCTGTATGCCATACCAATATCTCCACACTCTTTGATTAAGAGGACAACCAACCCATATGGCCTACAACAATCTATGCTCGATAGAGGCTGTCATCCTTATTAACAGCGTATCATTTGGTCATAAATAGTTTTAAGAATTAATCGATAAATTCTTTTTTTATCGAACCTAAATAGTCCTAAGGACTTCATCATAACAACGGAGTTCATTAGAAAATAAAAATTTATGATAAAAATATCAAAAATATATTTTATTTATTAACAAATCAATTACAATACTTGATTGCTCAACAGTCAACAGGCTAATGATTGGCATTTGGGACATATTTTCCAACACTAGAATACTGAATTGAATTTTTAGTTAAATTAATAGTACTAGTGTTATCACATCTTATCGGAGTTTCATTGATTTTGATGCCCAAATTCTTAAGTTGTTGCTTAATCTACAAGATTTGAGCACAGCAACTTTCAGCTGTAATGTATTCAGCCTCGGCCGTAGATAGTTCCACAAAATTTTGCTTCTTGCTGAATCAAGAGATTAAGTTAACTCCAAAAAATTGGTAAGTTTTACTTATACTTTTTCTATCTAATCTACATCTAGCAAAATCAGCATCTGAATATCCTATTAAGTCAATTGATGAGACCTTAGAATACCATAATCCTAGAGTTTGTGTTCCTTTTAAATATCTAAGAATTCTTTTAACTGCATTTAAATGTGATTCTTTTGAATTTAATTGAAAGCGAGCACATAGACAAACACTAAATATAATATCTGGTCTACTAGCAGTTAAATATAATAAGGAACCAATAATGCCTCTATAAAATTTTGAGTCTACATTTTTACCTCCTTCATCCTTGTCAAGCTTACATGATGGGCTCATGGGGGTACCTATTTCTTTGGAGCTCTCTATTTCAAATCTTTTGAATAGTTCTCTTATGTACTTGCTTTGGGTGATGGAGATTCCTTCCTTTGTTTGTTTGATTTGGAGTCCAAAGAAGAATGTAAGTTCTCCCATCATGCTCATCTCGAACTCTCCCTGCATGAGCTTAGCAAAATTTTGACAAAGAATTTTATTAGTAGATCCAAATATAATGTCATCAACTTATATTTGTATAACTAAGATATCATCATGATTTCTTTTAATAAAAAGGGTTGTGTCTATATTTTCTCTTGAAAAATTATTTTCAAGCAAGAATTTATTTAACCTTTCATACCAAGTCCTAGGTGCTTGTTTTAAGTCATAAAATGCTTTGTTTAATTTGAAAATATGATTAGGAAAAGCATGATTTTCAAAATCGGGAGGTTGTTCTACATAAACTTCTTCGGCAATATAACCATTTAGAAAAACACTTTTGACATCCATTTGGAATAACTTAAAATTCATAAAGCATGCATATACAAGTAAAAGTCTAATTGCTTCTAATCTAGCAACAGATGCAAAGGTCTCATCAAAATCAATTTTTTCTTCTTGATTATAACTCTTTGCAACCAATCTTGCTTTATTCCTAATTACATTTTCATGTTCATCCATTTTATTCCTATATACCCATTTTATGCCAATTACTGGATAAGTTTTAGGTCTTGATACTAAAATCCATACATTATTTCTTTTGAATTGATTAAGTTCCTCTTGCATTGCATTTATCCAATTATAATCTTTTTCAGCTTCATCTATGGTTTTAGGTTCAAAATGAGAAACAAATGCAAAATGATTGTATGCATCTCTAAGTGAAGAATGAGTTCTTACTCCATATGTAGGATCACCAATGATTAATTTTTTGGGGTGATTGTGATCATACCTCCATTCTTTGGATAGATCATTTGTACTTTAAGGTTGTTCTTCACCTTCATCCTCTTGTTTGTTATCATGTTCTTCTTCATTTTGAATTGTTGAGTCTTTTAGGATGAGCTCCTTCATCCCTTCTATAAGAGGATCTGCATCATCAATACCTTCACTTTTTCTTGAAGGAAGATCATTAGCTTCATCAAAAACAACATGTATTGACTCCTCTACTACTAAAGTTCTTTTGTTGAAAACTCTAAAAGCCTTGCTAGAAGAGGAGTAACCAAGAAAAATAGTTTCATCAAATTTTGCATCAAATTTTTCTAATCTCTCTTTACCATTGTTCAAAATAAAATATCGACAACCAAAAATATGAAAAAATGCAATGTTTGGTTTTTTTCCTTTCCAAAGCTCATAGGGTGTTTTCTTTAGAATTGATCTGATTAAAGTATGGTTTAAAATATAACATACCGTGTTAATTGCTTCCACCCAAAAGTATCTTGGGAGATTGCTTTCACATAGCATGGTCGGGCCATTTCTTTAAGGGTTCTATTTTTTCTTTCTACTATCCCATTTTGTTGGGGTGTCCTAAGTGCTGAAAAGTTATGGTCAATGCCTTTTTCATTATAGAACTTTTCAAAGTCTTGATTTTCAAATTTAATTTTATGATCACTTCGAATATTTTGAATTGAAAAATTTTTTTCATTAATAACTCTTCGATAAAATTTTGAGAACACATGAAAAATTTCATCCTTATATGCCAAAAAGAAAACCCATGTAAAATGAGAGAAATCATCAATAATTACAAAGCCATATCATTTTTCACCTAAACTAGTAGGTCTTGTGGGTCCAAATAAATCCATGTGCAATAATTCTAATGGCCTGAAAGTTGAAACAATATTTTTAGATTTGAATAAAATTTTTGTTTGTTTACCTAGTTGGCATGCATCATAAATTTTATCTTTTTCAAAATTTAATTTAGGTAAACCGATAATCATTTCTTTTTTAATAAGTTTTGAAAGTGAATGCATACTAATATGTGCAAGCCTACGGTGCCAGAACCAACTAGTCTCATTAATTTTGGTATTTAAGGCTACTAGGCATTGCAAGTTTATCTTAGAAAGATCATTCAAATCTATCATATAAACATTACCATATCTATGTCCAATAAATTTAATGCCTTCATCATTGGGACTAGTTACTATGCATAATAAAGATTCAAAAATAATTTTGTACCCATTGTCATAGAATTGACTAATGCTTAATAGATTATATTTCAAACTATCTACTAATAAAATATTTTCAATATACTTGGAGGGAGTGATACCAATGTTACCTATACCGATGATCTTTCCTTTGCTATTGTCTCCAAAGGTGACCATCCCTCTATCTTTTGCATCAAGTGTGATGAATTGAGATTCATCATCGGTCATGTGTCTTGAGCACCCACTATCAAGATACCATTTTTGATTTGTTCCTTGGGATGTAAGACACATCTGCATACAAAAATCAAGTTTTCACTTTAGGTACCCAAGTTTTCTTGGGTTCTTTTTGGTTAGTCACAATAGTTCCTTTTGGAACCCATATTTTCTTCACATTAGAATTTTCAGATTTGTTAGAGAAATAAGTATAGGATTTTTGTCTTACTTTACCACATTTAAAGTAAGTAATATTTGAAAACTTGTTGCTTGATGAGTTCACAAAGATATTTTTTAAAAAATTTTATTTCTTTAAAGGGTTGTATCCAAGACCGACATTATCATAAACGGCCTTTTGATTATCAAGTATCATTTAAAGTTTATTTGAACTTAGAGTGAACTTTTCTATCATAGGTTTTAACTTAGTAATTTTATTTTTCAAATTCAGATTTTTTTGTATGAAGATCAATTTTTCATTTGAAATAATCTCATTTTTTTTTAGTAAAGATTGATTATTTGATTTCAATTCTTTGTTCTTTACCTCTAACTTCTTTAGATCATCAACTAGATCATAAAATGCTTCTTGAAGTTCTTCAAAAGTAAAGTCATCAAGAGTTTTAGCGTTTACCTCATTTTCATATGCCATAAGGCACAAGTTGGCTTGCTCATATGAATTTTCTTCTTCGGAGCTTGACTCATCACTGTCACTCCATGTACCCACCATAGCCTTTTTCTTGTACTTCTTGAGGCCCTTCTTAAGTTATGGATATTCGGACCGAAAGTGCCCTAACTTCTTACATTCATAGCAAATAAGGGGCTGCTCCTTATCCTTCATTTTGCTATGCTCCCTTTTTGTAGGTGGCCTCTTTCTCATCCTTTATTTTCTTTTCTTCAAAAATTTTTTAAACTTTCTAGTGATGAGGGCTATTTCTTCATTTTGCTCTTCATTTTCTGTTTCATCAGATTTCTTATCTAGTTGAGTAGTGGATTTGAGGGTGATTGTCCTCTTCTTCTTGACATCTTCTTTTTGATATTATTTCATGCTTAGCTCGTGTGTCATTAGTGATCCTAGAAGCTCCTCCAAGGGTAAGACATTTAGATCTTTGGATTCTTAGATTGCGGTCACTTTTGTTTCTCAAGTTCTTAGTAAAGACCTAAGAATCTTTCTCACAAGATTGCTATTAGAATAAAACTTACCAAGATATTTTAGACCATTAATAATATTCATAAAGTGAGTAAATATTTCAGTTATTGATTCATCATGCTCCATTTTAAAGAGTTCATGTTTGTGCACAAGCATATTAATTTTTGATTCCTTAATTTGATTAATGCCTTCATGAGTTACTTCCAACCTATCTCATATTTTCTTAGCCGACATGCATATAAAAATATGATTAAACTCATTAGCATCTAAAGCATAATATAAAACATTCATGGCTTTAGTATTGAGTGGAGCCATTTTCTTGTCAACCGCATCCCATTCTCTTTCGGGTTTGGTTGATTCTACACCATCAATTATCTTAGTGGATGTGTGTGGTTTATTAACTATGATACTCCATATATCATAGTCAAGAGTTTGGATAAAAATTTTCATCCGAGCTTTTCAATAGGTATAGTTTGATCTATTAAAAAGTAGAGGTCGGTTTGTGGACTGTCCCTCGGCTAGTGAAGCACCAACTTGAGTTGCCATAGATTTTTAGCTCTTTGATGGTTAAATCAAAGTAGGGCTAGAGTACTAAGCTCTGATACCACTTGTTGCCTAGCTATGCAACCCAAGAGGGAGGGTGAATTGGGTTTTTAAAAGTTTAAAGTTAATTTAGAACCACAAGGATTAAGAAATAATAAGCAAGTTATGTGTAGTAAGTGGTTTAAGCTAAGTGTAGAAATGAGATGCAAGAATATAAGAAAATAAAAAAATTTAGATAGAGACCAAGTAAGCACACCACAAATAATCAAGATTTATAGTGGTTCGGTGCCAACCTTGCACCTACATCCACTCCCCAAACTCCTATTTGGAAATTTAAATCCACTAAAATGTATTCAACAAAAATACAACGTCGGTACCTTCGACTCTAGCTATCCTAAGCTAGAACACTTATTTCTCAGATATAAGCCAACCTAATATAATTCGATTCAAGATTCGGATCAACCTATCCAAATTTTGAAACCCTTTCAAAACTAAAAATCAAGACAAAAATAGAGTATGACAGTTAATCACATGGAAATACAATTTTAGCTCTTTTAATGAGCAAATAAAATTTTAAATATACTTTACACAATAAGGAAGAAGCTTTTCTGATATTTTTCAAGGTTATTGAAGACTTGAATGAGCTCTTGAGGGGTTGGTAAACTTGAAATGAAAGCTTCTTTTGCTTGAAAAGGGCTTTTTGCTTAGGGTTGAAATGAATACTTGAATAACCTTGAAAACCTATTTTCTTTTTCTCTCCTTTAAGACCCTTTATATCTTCAATGGATGCTAGAGAGTGATCTGGACTGAAATAGAGCTATTGGAGTGCATTAAATGAGCATTAAATGTAGTCAAAATTAGCTAAAAAACTAGCCGTTACGGAGATTTTTTTTCATAGGGGTCGACTTATAGGGTCGACCTCTACACAAGAGTCGACTCATAGGGTCGACCTCTGTGGTGCAGAACAGAAAATCACTGTTTTGTATCTTTGGTCTGCACAGCAATAGAGGTCGACTCATAGGGTCATCTTCTTTGGGTGTGCCAACCAAAAATAGTGTGCTGTTCAACCTCTTTTGATAGGAGTCGACTCATAGGGTCGACTCTTTTTTTTAAACTTGATTTTGTCTCAAAATATATATCAAAAAAATATAAAATTATCTTCAATAGATCACAAATCTTCTGTTCTTACTTTTGAGACTCTTGAATCAGAACTTGATAAAATTATGATTTTGCCTCTGAAATACAATAAATTTTTTTTCAAGCCACAATCATTAGTAACCCCCTCAAATGTATTGCAATCATCAAAATCAATTCATGGAGCAACAGGCTCTACTCGAGTTCATTTGTGAATTTTGTGAAATTTTTTTTCCAGTATTCACACGTGCTTTGGCCAAAGACTTTCTGAACTTAGTCTCGTAAATTGCAAAGGACTTTTTTTTTCTATCAAGATCGATAGATTCCATCTAGGTGCATCTTACTCTAAATAGCGAATCTGAACCTACCGAATGAAGTGAATTCAGTGCAGGGGTAAAACGATAATTTTAAAACTTTTTCAAAATTATAATTTTACAGTGAAAATTATTAATTAATTTAATTAATTAACATATATTAACCCTACACAAGGATCTAAATATGATATATATAGCATGCATTTAAATTTAAAATTTCGAATTCTACAGTAAACCTTTTACTGTTATGTGTTCAGAACATATTACCTTTGTGTGGATAGTTGATCGCCGCAGTCTGATCACCGTTGGGAAGGTCCGATCATTGTAATACAGCCACACAATATGTCTAACCACCATGGATCATCCACATGAAGCTTCCAGTCTGATCGGCTCCTCACGAATGCTAGTTCGTCGCAGAACCCTTTCGACGGCCGATGCTGATCGAACTCCTTCGATCGATGTTTGCCAACTCCTCAAATATTCTGAATCATCAGCAAAGGTGCTTCAGAGGTTGATGAAGCTCTTCCTGAAGTTTGGTGGGCTCACGACACTCGTAGCTCACCTTCTCATATCCTGAACCCTAGGCAGAAACCCTAGGGTACTCACTGAAAAACCTACGCCCACTTTTTTTCTTTTTTTTTCTTTTTTCTCAGAAGTTTTTGAACTTCCAACTCGTGCACAAGGCTTCCTCATGCCCATTATTCTCTCTCAAAAAAATTCTACGCACGCCCCATCTTTTCTTCTCTTTTAAAACAGTGCAAGATGCGTCTTATCCGCGTGAGAGGATAAAGATAGGTGGTTGCTCACTTGAATTCAAATCGAATTGGAATTCAAATGCAAACCAACCCATTCTTATCCACTCTGGGTGAGAGAAGAGAGAAGGCATGGGTTCTTTGTGTGTGGAGAATTTATATGAGAAACTCTTTTTCGTGTAGATTAAATGGCGCACAAGATAAGGTGGATGGCGCATGGATTAGTTGCCCATTCAAATTCAAACATCCTTTGAATTTGAATGGCCAACAAACCAATCTTTATCTAGATAAATGGCACACAAGGGAGGGTGTGGGAAGGCTTCTGTGTGGGAGAAAATTTATGAGAAGTTGTTTCTCGTGAATTCAAATGGGCACAGATAAGTGAGGTGGCACAGGGAGATGAGGTCAAAGTGGTTTCAACCTAATTGAGCCAACCTAATCAAAATAGGTTAGGCACAATTAGACTAAGTTAAACCCAACTTAATTAAGCTTAATTAGGCTCAATAAAATCTTAATCAAATCAAGAATTGACTAAACCCAACCCCTAATCAGATTAGGGACCAAACCACCTTGGCGATTAGGTCAACACTTAACCTAATCGGGTCAAACCCAACTAAATCCAATTCAATTGGACTTGATCCAAAAATAATTACTCAATCAAATTATGTTAATTAATGATCAAATTACTAATTAAATATCTCATAAATACTGAGTCCAAATTCGATGGGCAATCGGGTATCAGAGTCCATCGATATGAAACCCTGATAAAAAAGTCCCAAACCAGTGGGACTCTTGACCTCGGTACCCAAAATGTGTGAAACTCATGATTAGAGAATCCTGATTCTCAATCACAGAGTTCTAGACATATAGGACTCAAAGTTCACGAGTATTAGGACTCTTCACCAGCCATCAGATCAGATAGGAACCTCTAATGTGTGTGATCTCACAGGTTCGAACCTAAGCTGGTAGCACAGGAACTAATTTCTGTACTAATTGAAGTGACCATCTAGCAATGGTACCCGATATCTAGATAGATTAAATAGTCGCAATCACAACACTCAGAACCTACGTGAATATGATTACTGTATAATTCATCCTTTTGACCCCAGTGTTTAGGATGACTTAGGGTTAAACTGTCAACCCTGATTAGATCATCCGAATCATGCTCAACTCAAACAGTCCTGTGACTTCTCACTAGGACTACCCTGACCAAGATTTTGCTAAATTAAAATATGACTGTACACAGCTCCTGAATTGGAGTGGTCAATCCCATCTTGACACACGCACCGACAAGTCAAGTACTTGACTACACCCAGCAGTCTTCCGTCACTGAATTAAAAATTCAGGTAGTCCAGTGCCTAAGTGCAGTGAGTTGCTTACAAGTCATTATGGCAGTCTCAGGTCGGAGGGATAGTTATACCCGTATCCCATCGGAGCAAATCTTAACAGCAGAAAAAGCTCCGGAGTCGGTCACGTTCAGTGCAGATGTACCCTTATATCTCACCTGTATGCCATACCAATGTCTCTACACTCCTTGGTTAAGAGGACAACCAACCCATATGGCACACAACGACCTATATTTGATAAATATTATTGTCCTTGGTAACAACGTATCATTTGGTCGCGAACAAGTTTAAGGACTAAACGATAAATTCTCCTTTGTCGAGTCTAAATAGTCCTATGGACTTCACCACAACACAGGAGTTCATTAGAAGATGAAACAATTTATGATAAGAAATACTAAAATAACTTTTATTTTTTTATAATTTATATACTAATACAGAAAAGAGTACAACTATCAACAGACTGATGATTGGCTTTGGGATACTATTCCCAACAATCTCCCACTTGGCCTAAAGTCAATTGGTGCAGTATCTAATACCCATCTTCGACTTGAAGTCGTCAAACTCCTTCACCGTAATGGCTTTAGTGAATGGATCGGTCAGGTTCTTCTTTCCGTCGATCTTCTGAAGGTCGATGTCACCTCGATCCATGATTTTTCAGATGAGATGGTAGCGGTGCAGAATATGCTTCGTCCACTGGTGTACCTTCGGTTCCTTCGTCTGAGCAATGGCTCCAGAGCTGTCACAGTAGAGCAGAACTGGACCAACAAAGAAGGATGCTACTCCGAGCTCGGTGATGAATTTTCTCAGCCACACTGCTTCTTTGGCAGCATCTGATGCAGCGACATACTCTGCCTCACAAACTGAATCAGTCACTGTGTGCTGTTTGGAACTCTTCCAGCAGACAGCCCCACCATTAAAGGTAAAAACAAATCCCGACACACTCTTGCTGTCATCGTGATCAGACTAAAAACTAGAGTCTGTAAACCCTATAAGTCTCAAGTCGAATTCACCATAAACAAGCCACTGGTCCTTAGTATTTCTTAAAAACTTCAGGATGATTTTAACAACCTTCCAGTGATTCTTTCCTGGATCAGATTGGTATCTACTCACTACCCCTAGTGAGTTTGCCACATCTGGTCATGTACATGTCATAACATACATGATAGATCCCACTACCGAAGCATATAAAATTCTACCCATACACTCTCTCTCTTGAGGTGTTGTCGGACAATCCCTCTTCGAGAGAGAAATTCCATGGCCTATCGGTAGATAGCCTTTCTCAAAATTCTCCATGCTAAACCTCTTCAGCATAGTATCAATGTACGTAGACTGGGATAAGCCAAGCAATATTTTAGATCTATCCCAATAGATCTTCATCCCTAGGATGTAGGAAGCTTCTCCCAGATCCTTCATGGAGAATTGTGATGACAGCCAAATCTTTATTCCTTGTAATGCAGGGACATCATTCCTGATTAAGAGAATGTCATCCACATACAATACAAGAAATATCACTATTGGACCATTAGCCCACTTATAAATGCAGGGTTCTTCTCCGTTCTTAACGAAGCCATACATCTTGATCGTCCTATCAAAATGTATGTTCCAACTCCGGGATGCCTGCTTAAGTCCATAAATAGACCTCTGTAGCCTGCACACCTTAGACTCATCTATGGATGTGAACCCTTCAGATTATATCATATACACCTCTTCGTCCAGCTCTCCATTTAGAAAAGTTGTTTTCACATCCATCTACCAGATTTCATAGTCCAGATGGACAGCTATCCCAAGCATAATCTGAATAGATTTGAGCATTGCCACAGGAGAAAATGTCTCGTCATAGTCTATACCATAACGTTGACGATATCCCTTGACAACCAGACAGGCTTTATAGGTCTCCACCTTTCCATCTGTGCCTCTCTTTCTCTTGAAGACCCACTTACACCCTATGGGTTTTACTCCTTCGGGTGGGTCAACCAATGTCCACACATCATTGACCTTCATGGACTCCATTTCGGATTTCATGGCCTCTAGCCATTTCTCAGAGTCAGGTCTCTGCATTGCATCCATGTAGGTGATTGGATCCTCATCATTTTTATCAAGTTCGACAGGATCATCATTCTGGATCAAGAAATCATAGTATCTGTTCAGTTGACGTAGTACTCTACCAGACCGCCTTAAGGGTGCAAGAACAATGGGCTCCAGATTTGATCTAATCAAATCTGGTTCAGGTTCAGCTACTTGTGTCAGTTTTTCCACCTGCCGAACTTCCTCAAGTTCGACCTTAGAGGCAACAGTCCCTTCATCAAGAAATTTCTTTTCCAAAAAGATTGCCTTAAGGCTGACAAACATCTTTTGCTCATCAGCTGGGTAGAAATAATACCCTTTGATCTCTTTTGGGTACCCTATGAAATAACACTTGTCAGACCTAGGTCCAAGCTTGTCCGTAATTAAACATTTAATATAAGCCAGATACCCCCAAACCCTAAGGTGCGAGAGTACTGGCTTACGTCCTATCCATATCTCATATGGCATTTTGGTTACAGACTTACTCGAAACCCTATTTAGAAGGTAACAAGCCGATTCGAGTGCATATCCCCAGAGGGAGATCGACAGACCAGCAAACCCCATCATGGATCGAACCATATCCAACAAGGTCTGATTCCTCCTTTCAGACACACCATTATGCTCTGGTGTTCCAGGAGGAGTCCACTGAGAGAGAATCCCATTCTCCCCAAGATATGTCAGAAACTCATTGGAAAGGTATTCACCTCCTCGATTAGATCAAAGAGTTTTAATACACTTTCCAGTTTGTTTTTCTACCTCATTTCAGAATAGTTTGAACATTTTAAATGACTGACTTATGCTTTATTGGATAGACATACCCATACCTCGATAGGTCGTCTGTGAAGGTTATGAAGTAGAAATTATTGGGAATAGTGTCCCAAAGCCAATCGTCAGCCTGTTGACGGTTGTGCTCCTTTTTGTATTAGTACATGAATTATAAATAAATAAAAGTTATTTTGGTATTTTTTCATCACAAATTTTTCATCTTCTAATGAACTCCTGTGTTGTGGTGAAGTCCTTAGGACTATTTAGACTCGACAAAGGAGGATTTGTCGCTTAGTCCTTAAACATGTTCGCGACCAAATGATACGTTGTAACCAAGGACGACAACATTTATCGAGCATAGGTCGTTGTGTGCCATATGGGTTGGTTGTCCTCATAACCAAAGAGTGTGGAGACACTGGTATGGCATACAGGTGAGATGTAATGGTACATCTGCACTGAACGTGACCAACTCCGGAGCTATTTCTGCTGTCAAGATTTGCTCTGATGGGATATGGATATAAATGTCCCTCCGACCTGAGACCGCCATGGTGACTTGCAAGCAACTCACTGCACTTAGGCACTGGACTACCTGAATTTCTAATTCAGTGACGGAAGGTTGCTGGGTGTAGTCAAGTACTTGACTTGTCGGTGCGTGTGTCAAGATGGGATTGACCACTCCAGTTTAGGAGCTGTGTACAGTCATGTTTCAATTTAGCAAAACCTTGACCAGGGTAGTCCTAGTGAGGAGTCACAGGACTAATTGAGTTGAGCATGATTCGAATGATATCATCAGGGTTGACAGTTTAACCCTGAGTCGTCCTAAACACAGGGGTCAAAAGGGATGAATTATACGATAACCATATTCACGTAGGTTCTGAATGTTGCGATTGCGATTATTCGACCTATCCAGTCATTGGGTACCATTGCTAGATGGTCACTTCGATTAGTACAGGAATTGGTTCCTGTGCTACCGGTTTAGGTTCGAACCTGCGGGGTCACACACATTAGAGGTTCCTTTCTGATCTGATGGCTGATTATGAGTCTTATCTATTTGGGACTCTATGATTGAGAATTAGGATTCTCTAATCATGAGTTCCACATATTTTGGGTACCGGGGTCAAAATTTTGAATTTCAAATTTTGAATTTGAAATTTGAACTCTTTGATCAGGGTTTCATATCGATGGTCTCTGATGCCTGATTGCCCATCGGATTTGGACTCAATATTTATGAGAGGTTTAATTAGTAATTTAATCACTAATTAACTCAATTTGATTGAGTAATTATTTTTGGATCAAGTCCAAATTAAATTGGATTCAGTTTGGATTGACCCGATTAGGTTAAATGTTGACCTAATCGCTAAGGTGGTTTAGTCCCTGATTTGATCAGGGGTTAGATTTAGTTAATTTCTAATTTGATTAGGATTTTATTGAGTCTAATTAAGCCTAATTATGTTGGGTTTAATCTGGTCTAATTGTGCTTAACCTATTTTAAACTAGATTGGCTCAATTTGAATCAAACCACCTTGTTTTAAATTCCCTGCGACACCCAACTTCCTTGCACCCATTTGTATTCACGAGAAGAAACTTCTCATGAAATTTTTCTCATGCAAAACCCTTCCCCACACCCTCATTTGTGCACCATATAGATGGATAAAATAATTAGTTAGCCATTCAAATTCAAAGCATGTTTGAATTTGAATGGATAACTTATCACTTGCCCTTTCATCCTTATCCATTTTGTGCGCCACATTACTTACACGAGAAAAGGTTTCTCATGAAACATTTTCCATGCACAAAGAGCCACGCCCCTTCTCTTCTCACACCCAAAAGGATAGGGATAAGTTGGTTTTTGTTTGAATTCAAATTTGATTTGAATTCAAATGTGTAACCTCTTGTCTTTATCCTCTCACGCGGATAAGACACGTTCGACGTTGTTTTAAAAAGAGGAGAAAGGTGGGACATGCGTAGAAATTTTAGGAGAGAAACTTTGGGCCGTGAGGAAGGCTTCTGTGCAAGGTGAAGGTCCAAAACCTTCCGAGAGAAAAAGAAAGAAAAGAGAGAAAATTGGGCGCAGGGTTTTTGGTGTGTACCCTAGGGTTTCTATCTAGGGTTTGGGAAGTGAGATTGGTGTGCCACGAGTGTCGTGAGTCCACCAAATTTTAGGGAGAGATCCATCAGCCTCTCAAGCAATTGTGCAAATGATCCAGAGTATCTGAGAAGTCGGCACACATCGATCGAAGGAGTTCGATCAACATCTGCCATCAAAAGGGTGAAATCATGAACTAGCATTCGTGAGGAGCTGATCAGACGGGAGCTTCGTGTGGATGATCCGCAGAAGCCAGACATTTGTGTGGCTATGACGTGATGATCAGAGCCCTCCGATGGTGATCAGATTGTGGTGATCGACTATCCGCAAAAGGTGATGTGTTCTGAACACAGCACTGTAAAATATTTACTGATTCAAATTTGAATTTTAAATTTAAATGTATGCTGTTGTATCATATTTAGATCCTAGTGTAGGGTTAATTAGTATTAATTAATGAGATTAATTAATAATTTCACTGTAAAATAGTAATTTTGAAAAAGTTTTAAAATTACCATTTTGCCCCTGCACTAAATTTTTGCTTCAAATGGTATCAGAGCATGGTTCTAGAATATGATATACATATGCATGTGTAGATTAAGGTGTAATCTATAAGTTTAAATTTGAAATTTAAAATTTAAAATTCAAAATTCAAAAAGATTTGAAATTTGAAATTTAAAATTTGAAATTTGTTAGAAGTTTCAAATTTGAAATTCAAAATTTGAAATTTGGTTGAAATCTCAAATTTGAAATTTGAAATTTGAAATTCAAAATTTGAAATTTAAAATTCAAAATTCAAAATTTGAAATTTGAAATTTGGTTGAAATCTCAAATTTGAAATTTGAAATTTGAAATTCGAAATTTAAAATTTGAAATTCAAAATTCAAAATTTAAAATTCAAAGATTGGAAATTTGAAATTTGA
The DNA here is from genome assembly GCF_000442705.2 of Elaeis guineensis. NCBI lineage: Eukaryota > Viridiplantae > Streptophyta > Magnoliopsida > Arecales > Arecaceae > Elaeis > Elaeis guineensis. The sequence continues at coordinate 16,553,515 of NC_026007.2, read as the reverse complement.
AATTTGGTTGAAATCTCAAATTTGAAATTTAAAATTTGAAATTTAAAATTTGAAATTCAAAATTTAAATTTTGAAATTGGTATATTTAGATATACTTGATCCAAGTAGCAAGTAATCTAATTGGGTTGGTTGCCATGGCCGTCCGGTCATAGGAGAAAAGTAGGATTTAAAGACCCTCTCTTCTCATTCGATGGGGTCTCCTATGGCGGTAGGGGTGCCGATGTAATTATATCCCATGCCGATGAAGCAGCGAAAGGACATAATTAAGAAATTTATCATGAATATGTTAGATTAGATCTAAAAGAAAATTTATGATTTATTTTGAGTTATTTTTTGTTATGAAATGAGCAATAGAATTGCTGTTTATGAAATGTGCTGACCCGTTTGTGAAATGAGTTAACACATTTGGTGAACAGAAAATAAAATCTTTCAAATTTGAAAATTATTTTCGAAATGTCAAACCCTGACCCATCAGCCCAAGTACTTAATTAAAAGAATTAAGTATTGTCTAGTAGGTCTAGAATTATGAATTAAGACCTAAGATAATTGCATAAACTTGTGGGTCAATGGGTTAGATGAATTAGGTCCATAATTGGGTTAGACCTAAGGTTAGTTTAAAAAATAGACTAAATGGAATAATTGGTCAAATCTAATCAAAAGTTGAATTAGATTAGGTCAAGGATACTCTAGACTCAACTTCAATAGTTGTAGTTGAATGGGTCCATATCTTTAACTAGACCAAGATGGACTTAATTCATGGCTATGCAGTGGAGCCCTATTTACTAAGTTGATCAAAATTAAAACTAATGAACCGGTTGGTGTCTAAGGTAAGTTCGGCAGTTTTGACCAGTGGTTCTTAAGCGGGAGCTACTCGCATTGATTCGATCATTGACGAGTTAATGGCAAATCCCCACCACTGATCTCACTTACCTGGCCAATCTGGTAAGTTAGATTTTGATTAGATCACTTGGTGATTAGAGCTCACCCATGTCATTAGGTAAATTAGTGTGACTGATTTAGGTGCTCCTAATGCCAGCTTTAATTAAATCCTTTTTTAATCTGACTTGATGAAGTCAGTGGGAGGGTTGAAATTGGCTGGATGATTTCTTCTCTACTATTCTTTAATAAAATCCTCAAAATTATTAGGTCCCTAAAATGATTAAGTTATAATGATAACTAAGTCATAGCCTCCCATTAAGTGAGTGATAATGAGTCCATTAGTTCAATGATCATTGGAGGCACAAAGGCTTGGTGCTCATTGGCTAATGGAATTATTATTCATAATATGATAATTTGATTGAGTCTTTCTGATGGTGGTTAGGTTGGCCGACCAAAGTCGGGCCTGATCATTTATTGGTCCGATTCACTAAATTAAGTCATATTAATGGTTGGACCTAACCAGATCTTTTCAGTGGAGGCCAAAGCCTACTGATTAGGTTCTGGGACAAAATCAATTACTAGAAGTTGTTTAGAGAAACAACTGGTTAAGAACCTACCCATAGATGCACGTGGGTTGACCAACCAAAGTTGGGCTCGTGTGTAGTCTGTGTGGATTCTAGTACCCATTAAGGAATTAAAGTAATTCTTCAAATTGGAGGATGAGGCTACCAGTTCGTAAAAATATTAGAAAAATCTTTAGACTAAAATTCAAGTCTTTAGTATTAATTTATGTACTAATAGAGGTCTCATTTTTCTTTAAGCAGCTATGGCCACTACCCTGTCGCTCCGATCATTATTAGATAATGACAAGCTCATGGGACCCAATTTCGATAGCTGGTATCAAAAATTGAAAATCATCCTTGAGCATGAGCGGATCCTTTATGTAGTAACAGATCCAGCACCTGAGGAGCCAGCTCCGAACGCTAGTAAGGCGATCCGAGACACTTACTTGAAGTGGCTCAATGACCGCACCACCATTCGATGTATTATGCTGGCAGCAATGAATGACGAGTTCAGTCGAAGGTTTGAGAACGCCCAGCCACAGGAGATGCTTCAAATATTGAACGACTCCTTTGGCACGCCTGACGATGTTGAAAGGCACAAAACTAGTTGTGCCATTTTCAATGCTCGGATGAGGGATGGAGCCTCAGTCACTGATCATGTACTGTACATGATCGAGATGATTGAGCGCCTAAGCAAATTGGGCTTTCCTCTGCACGAGCAGCTCGGTAAGGATGCGATCCTTAATTCCTTGCCCAAGTCTTTCCTCCCATTCCTTACTCATTTTCGAATGACAAAGCCTGCAGTAAACTACCATGGATTGTTGGGGTTGCTGCAGAACTTTGAGAAGGATCACCAACTCCATAAGGAGTCGGTGAATGTAGTGGGAGGGTCTTCTTCTCGTCGTCAACCCTTTGGGAAGGGGAAGAAGAACAAGAAGAAAAAAAATAAGAAGGTGCAATCTCATGCTGGGACAGTAGCACGGGGTCAGACCAAGAAACGCAAGCACGACCAGAGCCAGGCGGAGTGCTTCTTTTGCAAGAAGCACGAGCATTGGAAGAGGAACTGTCCTCAATACATTGCCTCCCTGGACCCGAACAGGCCAAAGAAGAAGCAAGGTAATTATATGATAACTCCTTGCAACTTTTCGATTTGTGATACTACTGCTGGGTATTGGATACCGGAAGCCCTTATCATATTTGTAATTCGATGCAGGGTCTGCAGGTCAGTAGGAGATTTGATGAAGGCGAGAGGTTCCTGAATGTTGGAGATGGAAGCAAAGTTCCAGTTCTAGCTTTAGGAATCATGAGTCTTGTAATCAATTCTCGTAATGTAATTCTGAGTGAATGTCACTATTGTCCAAGTTTTTTATTAAATATTATTTCTGTAGGCCTTTTGGCCATGTACGGTTATGATTTTTTAATAAAAAGAAATATTTGCAATATCATTTTGAATGGTGTTACAATATTTGTTGGACAATTAAATAATAGAATTTACTTACTATCACAGCCTATTAATGTGGTTCAAAAATTCGGTAAACGCTCTAGAATAGATAATGTGTCAGAAGTCTACCTTTGGCACTGTAGGCTAGGTCATATCAATAAGAACAGGATAAACAGGTTGGCTCAAGAAGAAATTTTTGAAGTTAGTGATTGTGAATCACTTCCAACCTGTGAGTCCTGTCTTCTTGGGAAGATGACCAAGTCACCTTTTACTGGAAAAGGTGAGCGAGCCAGTGAACTCTTAGGTCTGGTACATTCTGATGTATGTGGACCCATGAGCTCAAGTGCAAGAGGTGGATTTTTCTACTTCATAACCTTCGCAGACGACCTATCTAGGTATGGGTATGTCTATTTAATGAAGCATAAGTCGGAATCATTTGAAATGTTCAAACTATTCCAAAATGAGGTAGAAAAACAAACTGGGAAGTGTATTAAAACTCTTCGATCTGATCGAGGAGGTGAATACCTTTCCAATGAGTTTCTGACGTATCTAGGGGAGAATGGGATTCTCTCTCAATGGACTCCTTCTGAAACACCACAGCATAATGGTGTGTCTGAAAGGAGGAATCGGACCCTGTTAGACATGGTTCAATCCATGATGGGGTTTGCTGGTCTGCCGATCTCCCTCTGGGGATATGCGCTCGAATCGGCTTGTTACCTTCTAAATAGAGTTCCAAGTAAGTCTGTAGCCAAAACGCCATATGAGATATGGATAGGACGTAAGCCAGTACTCTCGCACCTTAGGGTTTGGGGGTGTCCGGCTTATGTTAAACATTTAATTACAGACAAGCTTGGACCTAGGTCTGACAAGTGTAATTTTATAGGGTACCCAAAAGAGATCAAAGGGTATTATTTCTACCTTGCTGATGAGCAAAAGGTGTTTGTCAGCCTTAAGGCAATCTTTTTAGAAAAAGAGTTCCTTAGTGAAGGAACTGTTGCCTCTAAAGTCGAACTTGACGAAGTTCGACAGGTGGAAAAACTGACACATATTACTGAACCTGAACCAGATTTGATTAGATCAGATCCGGAGCCCATTGATTATGCACCCTTAAGGCGGTCTGGTAGAGTACCACATCAACCGGACAGATACTATGGTTTCTTGGTCCGGGATGGTGATCCTGTCGAACTTGATGAAAATGATGAGGATCCGATCACCTACATGGATGCAATGCAGAGACCTGACTTTGAGAAATGGCTAGAGGCCATGAAATCCGAAATGGAGTCCATGAAGGTCAACGATGTGTGGACATTGGTTGACCCACCCGAAGGAGTAAAACCCATAGGGTGTAAGTGGGTCTTCAAAAGGAAGAGGGGCGCAGACGGAAAGGTGGAGACCTATAAAGCTCGTTTGGTTGCCAAGGGATATCGTCAACGTTATGGTATAGACTATGACGAGATGTTTTCTCCTGTGGCAATGCTCAAATCCATTCGGATAATGCTTGCGATAGCTACCCATCTGGACTATGAAATCTGGCAGATGGATGTGAAGACAACTTTCCTAAACGGAGAGCTGGACGAAGAGGTGTATATGATACAACCTGAAGGGTTCACATCCACAGATGAGTCTAAGGTGTGCAAGCTACAGAGGTCCATTTATGGACTTAAGCAGGCATCTCGGAGTTGGAACATACGTTTTGATAGGACGATCAAAACGTATGGCTTCGTTAAGAACGGAGAAGAGCCCTGCATTTATAAGTGGGCTAATGGTCCAGTAGTAGTATTTCTTGTATTGTATATGGATGACATTCTCTTAATCGGGAATGATGTCCCTGCATTACAGGGAATAAAGATTTGGCTATCGTCACAGTTCTCCATGAAGGATCTGGGAGAAGCTTCCTACATCCTAGGGATGAGGATCTATAGGGATAGATCCAAAAAGTTGCTTGGCTTATCCCAGTCCACGTACATTGATACTATGCTGAAAAGGTTCAGCATGGAAAATTCCAAGAAAGGCTATCTACCGATAGGCCATGGAATTTCTCTCTCGAAGAGGGATTGTCCGACAACACCTCAAGAGAGAGAGCATATGGGTAGGATTCCATATGCTTCGACAGTGGGATCTATCATGTACGCCATGACATGTACACGACCAGATGTGGCATACTCACTAGGGGTAGTGAGTAGATACCAATCTGATCCAGGAGAGAATCACTGGAAGGTTGTTAAAATCATCCTGAAGTATTTAAAAAATACTAAGGACCAGTGGCTTATATATGGTGAATCGGACTTGAGACTTATAGGATTTACAGACTCTAGTTTCCAGTCTGATCGCGATGATAGCAAGAGTGTGTCAGGATTTATTTTTACCCTTAATGGTGGGGCTGTCTGCTGGAAGAGTTTCAAGCAGCACACTGTGGCTGATTCAGTATGCGAGGCAGAGTATATTGCTTCATCAGATACTGCCAAAGAAGCGGTGTGGCTGAGAAAATTCATCACCGAGCTCGGAGTAGCACCCTCCCTTGTTGGTCCAGTTCTGCTCTACTGCGACAGCTCTGAAGCCATTGCTCAGGCGAAGGAACCAAAGGCACACCAGCGGACGAAGCATATTCTGCGCCGCTACCATCTCATCCGGGAGATCGTGGATCGAGGTGACGTCGACCTTCAGAAGATCGACGGGAAGGAGAACCTGGCCGACCCATTCACTAAAGCTATTGCGGTGAAGGAGTTCAACGACTACAAGTCGAAGATGGGTATTAGATACTGCACCGATAGGCTTTAGGCCAAGTGGAAGATTGTTGGGAATAGTGTCCCAAAGCCAATCGTCAGCCTGTTGACGGTTGTGCTCCTTTTTGTATTAGTACATGAATTATAAATAAATAAAAGTTATTTTGGTATTTTTTCATCACAAATTTTTCATCTTCTAATGAACTCCTGTGTTGTGGTGAAGTCCTTAGGACTATTTAGACTCGACAAAGGAGGATTTGTCGCTTAGTCCTTAAACATATTCGCGACCAAATGATACGTTGTTACCAAGGACGACAACGTTTATCGAGCATAGGTCGTTGTGTGCCATATGGGTTGGTTGTCCTCATAACCAAAGAGTGTGGAGACACTGGTATGGCATACAGGTGAGATGTAATGGTACATCTGCACTGAACGTGACCAACTCTGGAGCTATTTCTGCTGTCAAGATTTACTCCGATGGGATATGGATATAAATATCCCTCTGACCTGAGACCGCCGTGGTGACTTGCAAGCAACTCACTGCACTTAGGCACTGGACTACCTGAATTTCTAATTCAGTGACGGAAGGTTGCTGGGTGTAGTCAAGTACTTGACTTGTCGGTGCGTGTGTCAAGATGGGATTGACCACTCCAGTTTAGGAGCTGTGTACAGTCGTGTTTCAATTTAGCAAAATCTTGACCAGGGTAGTCCTAGTGAGGAGTCACAGGACTAATTGAGTTGAGCACGATTTGGATGATATCATCAGGGTTGACAGTTTAACCCTGAGTCATCCTAAACACAGGGGTTAAAAGGGATGAATTATACGGTAACCATATTCACGTGGGTTCTGAATATTGCGATTGCGATTATTCGACCTATCCGGTCGTCGGGTACCATTGCTAGATGGTCACTTCGATTAGTACAGGAATTGGTTCCTGTGCTACCGGTTTAGGTTCGAACCTGCGGGGTCACACACATTAGAGGTTCCTTTCTGATCTGATGGCTGATTATGAGTCTTATCTATTTGGAACTCTATGATTGAGAATTAAGATTCTCTAATCATGAGTTCCACACATTTTGGGTATCGGGGTCAAAATTTTGAATTTCAAATTTTGAATTTGAAATTTGAACTCTTTGATCAGGGTTTCATATCGATGGTCTCTGATGCCTGATTGCCCATTGAATTTGGACTCAATATTTATGAGAGATTTAATTAGTGATTTAATCACTAATTAACTCAATTTGATTGAGTAATTATTTTTGGATCAAGTCCAAATTGAATTGGATTCAGTTTGGATTGACCCGATTAGGTTAAATGTTGACCTAATCGCTAAGGTGGTTTAGTCCCTGATTTGATCAGAGGTTAGGTTTAGTTAATTTCTAATTTGATTAGGATTTTATTGAGCCTAATTAAGCCTAATTATATTGGGTTTAATCTGGTCTAATTGTGCTTAACCTATTTTAAACTAGGTTGGCTCAATTTGAATCAAACCACCTTGTTTTAAATTCCCTGCGACACCCAACTTCCTTGCACCCATTTGTATTCACGAGAAGAAACTTCTCATGAAATTTTTCTCACGCAAAACCCTTCCCCACGCCCTCATTTGTGTGCCATATGGATGGATAAAATAATTAGTTAGCCATTCAAATTCAAAGCATGTTTGAATTTGAATGGATAACTTATCACTTGCCCTTTCATCCTTATCCATTTTTTGCGCCACATTACTTACACGAGAAAAGGTTTCTCATGAAATATTTTCCACATACAAAGAGCCACACCCCTTCTCTTCTCACGCCCAAAAGGATAGGGATAAGTTGGTTTTCGTTTGAATTCAAATTTGATTTGAATTCAAATGTGTAACCTCTTGTCTTTATCCTCTCATGCGGATAAGACACGTTCGACGTTGTTTTAAAAAGAAGAGAAAGGTGGGACGTGCGTAGAAATTTTAGGAGAGAAACTTTGGGGCGTGAGGAAGGCTTCTGTGCAAGGTGAAGGTCCAAAACCTTCTGAGAGAAAAAGAAAGAAAAGAGAGAAAATTGGGCGCAGGGTTTTTGGTGTGTACCCTAGGGTTTCTACCTAGGGTTCGGGAAGTGAGATTGGTGTGCCAAGAGTGTCGTAAGTCCACCAAATTTCAGGGAGAGATCCATCAGCCTCTCAAGCAATTGTGCAGATGATCCAGAGCATCTGAGAAGTTAGCACACATCGATCGAAGGAGTTCGATCAACATCTACCATCAAAAGGGTGAAATCATGAACTAGCATTCGTGAGGAGCTGATTAGATGGGAGCTTCGTGTGGATGATCCGCAGAAGCCAGACATTTGTGTGGCTGCGACGTGACGGTCAGAGCCCCCCGACGGTGATCAGATTGCGGTGATCGACTACCCGCAAAAGGTGATGTGTTCTGAACACAACACTGTAAAATATTTACTGATTCAAATTTGAATTTCAAATTTAAATGCATGCTGTTGTATCGTATTTACATCCTAGTGTAGGGTTAATTAGTATTAATTAATGAGATTAATTAATAATTCTACTATAAAATAGTAATTTTGAAAAAGTTTTAAAATTATTATTTTACCCCTGCACTAAATTTTTGCTTCAGAAATATCCACCTCTTGCACTTGAGCTCATGGATCTACATACATCAGAATGTACCAGACCCAAGAGTTCACTGGCTCACTCACCTTTTTCAGTAAAAGGTGACTTAGTCATCTTCCCAAGGAGACAGGACTCACAGATTTGAAGTGATTCACAATCACCAACTTTAAAAATTCTTTCTTGAGCCAACCTGTTTATCCTGTTCTTATTGATATGACCTAGCCTACAGTGCCAAAGGTAGACTTCTGATACATTATCCATTCTAGGGCATTTACCGAAGGTTTGAACCACATTAACAGGCTATGATAGTAAGTAAATTCCATTATTTAGTTGTCCAACAAACATTGTAACACCATTCAAAATGATATTGCAAACGTTTCTTTTTATTAAAAATTCATAACTGTACATGGCCAAAAAGCCTACAGAAATAATATTTAATAAAAAACTTGGACAATAGTGATATTCACTCAGAATTACATTACGAGAGTTGATTACAAGGTTCATGATTTCTAAAGCTAGAATTGAAACTTTGCTTCCATCTCCAACATTCAGGAACCTCTCGCCTTCATCAAATCTCCTACTGACCTGCAGACCCTGCATCGAATTACAGATATGATAAGGGCTTCCAGTATCCAATACCCAGACAGTAGTATCACAAATAAAAAAGTTGCAAGGTGTTATCATATAATTACCTTGCTTCTTCTTCGGCCTGTTCGGGTCCAGGGAGGGAATGTATAGAGGATAGTTCCTCTTCCAATGCCCCTACTTTCAAAAGAAGCACTCTGTCTGGCTCTGGTCGGGCTTGTGCTTCTTCGTCTGACCCTGTGCAGACGTCCCAGCATGCGGCTGCACCTTGTTATTCTTTTTCTTCTTGTTCTTCTTTCTTTTCTTAAAGGGTCGACGATCAGAAGAAGACCCTCCCACAACATTCACTGACTCCTTATGGAGCTGGTGGTCCTTCTCAAAGTTCTGCAGCAACCCCAACAAGCTGTGGTAGTTCACTACAGGCTTTGTCATCTGAAAATGAGTAAGGAAGAGGAGGAAGGACTTGGGCAAAGAATTAAGGATCGCATCCTTACCGAGCTGCTCATGCAAGGGAAAGTCCAGTTTACTTAGGTGCTCAATCATTTCGATCATGTACAGTACATGATCAGTGACTGAGGCCCCATCCCTCTTCCGAGCATTGAAAATGACACAACTAGTTTTGTACCTTTCTACATCATCAGGCGTGCCAAAGGAGTCGTTCAACATTTGAAGCATCTCCTGCAGCTGGATGTTCTCTAACCTACGGCTGAACTCATCATTCATTGCCGCCAGCATTATGCATCGAATGATGGTACGATCATTGAGCCACTTCTGGTAAGTATCTCAGACCGTCCCTCTAGCATTCGAGGCTGGCTCCTCAGGTGCCAGATCCGTTACTACATAAAGGATCCATTCATGCTCAAGAACGATTTTCAATTTTCGATACCAGCTATTGAAATTAGGTCCCATGAGTTTATCATTATCTAATAATGATCAGAGCGATAGGGTAGTGGCCATAGCTACATAAAGGAAAACCAGACCTTTATTAGTACATAAATTATTAATACTAAAAACTTGGACTTTAGTCTAAAGTTTCTCCCAGTATTTTTATGAACTGGTAGCCTCAACCTCCAATTCGAGAAATTACTTTAATTCCTTAGTGGGTACTAGAATCCACACAAACCACACACGAGCCTAACTTTGGTTGGTCAACCCATGTGCATCTATGGGTAGGTTCATAACCAGTTGTTTCTCTAAACAACTTCTAGTAATGGATTTTGCCCCAGAACCTAATCAATAGGCTTTGGCCTCCACTGAAAAGATCTGGTTAGGTCCAACCATTAACATGACTTGATTTGGTGAATTGGATCAATAAATGATCAGGCCCGACTTTGGCTGGCCAACCTGACCACCATCAGAAAGACTCAACCAAATGATCATATTATGAATGATAATTCCATTAGTCAATAAGCACCAGGCCTTTGGGCCTCCAATGATTATTAAACTAATGGACTCATTATCACTCACTTAATGGGAGGCTATGACTTAGTTATCAGTATAACTTAATCATTTTTAGGGACCTAATAATTTTTGAGGATTTTATTAAAGGATAGAAGAGAAGAAATTAACCAGCCAATTTCAATCCTCCCACTAACTTTATCAAGTCAGATTATAAAGGATTTAATTAAAGCCGGCATTAGGAGCACCTAAATCAGTCACACTGATTTGCCTAATGACATGGGTGAGTCCTAATCACCAAGTGATCTAATCAAAACCTAACTCACCAGGTTGCCAGGTAAGTGAGATCAGTGGTGAGGATATGCCATTAACTCGTCAGAGATCGAATCAATGCGAGTAGCTCCCACTTAAAAACCACTGGTCAGACTGCCGAACTTATCTTAGACACCAACCGGTTCATTAGTTTTAATTTGATCAACTTAGTAAATAGGGTTCCACCGTGTAGCCATGAATTAAGTCCATTTTGGTCTAATTAAAGACATGGACCCATTCAACTACAACTATTGAAGTTGAGTCTAGAGTGTCCTTGACCTAATCTAATTTAATTTTTGATTAGATTTGACCAATTACTCTAATTTAGTCAATTTCTTTAAGCTAACCTTAGATCTAACCCAATTATGGACCTAATCTATCTAACCCATTGACCCACAAGTTTATGCAATTGTCTTAGATCTTAATTCACAATTCTAGACCAACTAGACAACACTTAATTCTTTTAATTAAGTATTTGGACTGATGGGTCAGGGTTTGACATTTCGAAAATAATTTTCAAATTTGAAAGGTTTTATTTTCTGTTCACCAAATGTGTTAACTCATTTCACAAACAGATCAGCACATTTCATAAACAGCAATCCTATTGCTAATTACATAACAGAAAATAACTCAATCAAAATAAATCATGAATATTCCTTTAGATCTAATCTAACACATTCATGATAAATTTCATAATTGAACCTTTACAAGTCTTTTTGCTGCTTCGTCTGCATGGGATATAATCGCATCGGCACCCCTACTGCCATAGGAGAACCCCATCGAATGGGAGGAGAGCGCCTTTAAACCCTCTTTTCTCCTATGATCGGATAACCATGGCAACCAACCCAATTAGACTACTTACTACTTGGATCAAGTATATCTAAATATACCAATTTCAAAATTTAAAATTTAAATTTTAAATTTTAAATTTTGAATTTAAAATTTAAAATTTAAAATTTTTGAATTTTGAATTTTGAATTTTAAATTTTGAAATTTAAATTTAAAATTTTAAATAAATTTCAAATTTCAAATTTCAAATTTCAAATTTTGAATTTCAAATTTTTGAATTTTGAATTTCAAATTTCAAAATTCAAATTTCAAATTTTGAATTTCAAATTCAAATTTTAAATTTAAACTTTTAGATTACTACTTAATCTACACATGCAAATGTATATCATATTTTAGAACCTGCTCTGATACCAATTGAAGTGAATTTAGTGCAGGGGTAAAATGATAATTTTAAAATTTTTTCAAAATTATAATTTTATAGTGAAAATTATTAATTAATCTAATTAATTAATATATATTAACTCTATATAAAGATCTAAATATGATATATATAGCATGTATTTAAATTTGAAATTTTAAATTTTACAATAAATCTTTTACTGTTATGTGTTCATAACACATTACCTTTGTGCGGGCAGTTGATCGCTGCAGTTTGATCATCGTTGGGAAGGTTCGATCATTGTAATACAGCCACACAGTATGTCTGACCTCCGCGGATCAGCCACACGAAGCTTTCGGTCTGATCAGCTCCTCACGAATGCTAGTTCGTCGCAGAACCCTTTCGACGGTCGATGTTGATCGAACTCCTTTGATCGATGTCTGTTGACTCTTTGGATGCTCTAAATTATCAACAAAGGTGCTTGAGAGGTTGATGAAGCTCTCTCTAAAGTTTGGTGGGCTCAAGACACTCGTAGCTCACCTTCTCACTTCCCAAACCCCAGGTAGAAATCCTAGGGTACTCACTGAAAACCCTACGCCCACTTTTGTTTCTTTTCTTTTCTTTTCTCTCAGAAATTTTTGAACTTCCAACTCACACACAAGGCTTCCTCATGCCCACTATTCTCTCTCAGAAAAATTCTACACACCCCATCTTTTCTTCTCTTTTAAAATAGTGCAAGATGCGTCTTATCCACGTGAGAGGATAAAGATAGGTGGTTGCTCACTTGAATTCAAATCGAATTTGAATTCAAATGCAAACCAACCCATCCTTATCCACTCTGGGTGAGAGAAGAGAGGAGGCATGGGTTCTTTGTGCATGGAGAATTTACACGAGAAACTTTTTCTCGTGTAGATTAAATGGCGCACAAGATAAGGTGGGTGGCGCATGGATTAGTTGCCCATTCAAATTCAAACATCCTTCGAATTTGAATGGCCAACAAACCAATCTTTATCCAGATAAATGGCACACAAGGGAGGGCATGGGAAGGCTTCTACGTGGGAGAAAATTCATGAGAAGTTGTTTCTCATAAATTCAAATGGGTGCAGATAAGTGAGGTGGCATAGGGAGATGAGGTCAAAGTGGTTTCAACCTAATTGAGCCAACCTAATCAAAATAGGTTAGGCACAATTAGACTAAGTTAAACCCAACTTAATTAGGCTTAATAAAATTTTAATCAAATCAAGAATTAACTAAGCCCAACCCCTGATCAGATCAGGGACCAAACCACCTTGGCGATTAGGTCAACACTTAACCTAATCGGGTCAAACCCAACTGAATCTAATTCAATTGGACTTGATCCAAAAATAATTACTCAATCAAATTGAGTTAATTAGTGATCAAATCATTAATTAAATCTCTCATAAATATTGAGTCCAAATTCGATGGGCAATCGGGCATCAGAGTCCATCGATATGAAACCCTGATCAAAAAGTCCCAAACCAGTGGGACTCTTGACCCCGGTACCCAAAATGTGTGAAACTCATGATTAGAGAATCTTGATTCTCGATCATAGAGTTCCAAATACATAAGACTCAAAGTTCACAAGCATTAGGACTCTTCACCAACCATCAGATCAGATAGAAACCTCTAATATGTGTGACCCCGCAGGTTCGAACCTAAGCCGGTAGCACAGAAACTAATTCCTGTACTAATCGAAGTAACCATCTAGCAATAGTACCCGATATCCGGATAGGTCGAATAGTCACAATCGCAACACTCAAAACCTACGTAAATATGGTTATTGTATAATTCATCTTTTTGACCCCTGTGTTTAGGATGACTCAGGGTTAAACTGTAAACCCTGATTAGATCATCCGAATCATGCTCAACTCAAATAGTCTTGTGACTTCTCACTAGGACTACCCTGGTCAAGGTTTTGCTAAATTGAAATACGACTGTACACAGCTCTTGAACTGGAGTGGTCAATTCCATCTTGACACACACACCGACAAGTCAAGTACTTGACTACACCCAGCAGCCTTCCGTCATTGAATTAGAAATTCAGGTAGTCCAGTGCCTAAGTGCAGTGAGTTGCTTGCAAGTCACTGTGGTAGTCTCAGATCGGAGGGATAGTTATACCCATATCCCATCAGAGTAAATCTTGATAGCAAAAAAAGCTCCGGAGTCGGTCACGTTCAGTGCAGATGTACCCTTACATCTCACCTATATGCCATACCAGTGTCTCCACACTCCTTGGTTAAGAGGACAACCAACCCATATGGCACACAACGACCTATACTTGATAAACATTATTGTCCTTAGTAACAACGTATCATTTGGTCGCGAACAGATTTAAGGACTAAACGACAAATCTTCCTTTGTCGAGTCTAAATAGTCCTAAGGACTTCACCACAACACAGGAGTTCATTAGACGATGAAATAATTTGTGATAAAAAATATCAAAATAATTTTTATTTATTTAAAATTTATATACTAATACAAGAAAGAGCATAATCGTCAACAGGCTGACGATTGGCTTTGGGACACTATTCCCAACACTGAAGCCAACAAACATAGAAAGGACCCAAATAGCTAGGGACCAAGAGAACATGCAGTCAAACTCAGTAGCCTCACTGCGAATAGCCAATGACACTGTAGTTCAAAAGATCACTCACACTACTGCAGTATTGAGAAGACCACTAACGAGTTAGTCGACATCCATATGGTTTCTTGTGTTAGTCACGCTCAGTGCAAATTATTCTCTAACAACCATCTGCACCCTCACCCCAATGTCTCTATATTACAGACTCGAGACTCATCTGCCCACAAGAGAAGTGAATCATGTATCGATCTCGAATGGATTGATCACTGTTGGTGCAAAAATCCACCTGCGTCGGAGAAGCTGGAGTCGAAGGAGTCGCGGTCACCGCCGGGACCTACAAAAGAAGTCTGAACCAGAGTTGGGGTTACTCCGACAAGATCCTCCAACACTCAAGTCAGTTCTCTACCTCAACAAGAATGGAGTGCTCGAACAAAAATTTTAGTAGAGTTTTTGGGATAGAAATTAGAGCTTAGAGAGTAACGTATCTGGGCCCCCCTTTTTATAGGTGGAGGGAGCAATGGATTGATAGCGACATTTGTAACCGTCTGGTCGTGGGCCGCTCGGGGCCAGAAGAAATTTATTATGAAGAGTAATGGGGTGGAGTCGTGGCTGTCACCATGGCTCACCACGTGGAATCTGTTGTGGAGAGTGGAGCGGCATCCGTTGTCGCGACTCGTCAGGGAGTGGTGGAGCCATGCAGTATCCATCGCAGGGAGTGGAGCAGAGTCGTGGCCATTACTGCGGCCTGCCGCATGGAGCCCGTTGCGGGGAGTAGAGCGGCATCCGTTGTCGCGACTCGCCAGGGAGTTGTGGAGCCGTGCAGTATCCGCTGCAGGGAGTGGAGCAGAGTCATGGCCATTACTGTGGCCTGTCAGGGAGTCCAGGCCTGTCGGTCAAAGCTCGGTTGAAATGCCTGGCGGAGAGAGGTGGTTATCCATCTGAAAGGAGCTCGGATGTTGCTGGCGTGCCGTCTACCGTTGGATGCCTTGAGCATTAGTACTATAGATGAGGGCCATCTACGGTAGGAGCCCAGTCAGAGACTTTCTATAGATGAAGTTCGATTTCTATAGGAGTCCGGACGAAGACTTCCTGCAGCCAGAGTCGGGGACAAAGTCCAGCTCCCGTAGGAGTCCGGGCGAAGTCTTCCTGCAATTGAAGTCGGAGATGAAGTCCGGCTCCCGTAGGAGTCCGGACGAAGTCTTCCTACAATTGAAGTCGGGGACAAAGTCCGGCTTTTGTAGGAGCCCGGGCGAAGTCTTCCTGAAATTGAAGTCGAGGATGAAGTCTGGCTCCCATAGGAGTCGGACGGAGTCTACCTGTAGTTGAAGTCGGGGATGAAGTCTGGCTCCCGTAGGAGTCTGTACGGAGTCTACTTGCAGTTGAAGTCAGGGATGATGTCTGGCTCCCGTAGGAGTCCGGACGGAGTCTTCCTGCAGTTGAAGTCGGGGATGAAGTCTGGCTCCCGTAGGAGTCCGGGCGAAGTCTTCCTGCAATTGAGGTCAGGGATGAAGTCTGGCTCCCGTAGGAGTCCGGACGAAGTCTTCCTGCAATTGAGGTCGGAGATGAAGTCTGGTTCCCGTAGGAGTCCAGACGAAGTCTTCCTGCAATTGATGTCGGAGATGAAATCCGACTCCCGTAGGAGTCCGGACGAAGTCTTCCTGGAATTGAAGTCGGGGATGAAGTCTGGCTCCTGTAGGAGTTCGGATGGAGTCTACCTGCAGTTGAAGTCGGGGATGAAGTCCAGCTCCCGTAGGAGTCCGGATGGAGTCTACTTGCAGTTGAAGTCGGGGATGAAGTCCGGCTCCCGTAGGAGTCCGGACGGAGTCTACCTGCAGTTGAAGTCGGGGATGAAGTCCGGCTCCCGTAGGAGTCCGGACGGAGTCTACTTGCAGTTGAAGTTGGGGATGAAGTCCGGCTCCCGTAGGAGTTCGGATGGAGTCTACTTGCAGTTGAAGTCGGGGATGAAGTCTGGCTCCCGTAGAAGTCCAGACGGAGTCTACCTGTAGTTGAAGTCGGAGATGATGTCCAGCTCCCGTAGGAGTCCGGATGGAGTCTACTTGCAGTTGAAGTCGGGGATGAAGTCCAGGTCCCGTAGGAGTCCGGACAGAGTCTTCCTGCAGTTGAAGTCGGGGATGAAGTTCGGCTCCCGTAGGAGTTCGGGCGAAGTCTTCCTGCAATTGAAGTCGGGGATGAAGTCCGGCTCCCGTAGGAGTCCGGGCGCAGTCTTCCTGCAGTTGAGGTTGGGGATGAAGTCCGGCTCCCGTAGGAGTCTGGACGAAGTCTACCTGCAGTTGAAGTCGGGGATGAAGTCCGGCTCCCGTAGGAGTCCGGACGGAGTCTACTTGCAGTTGAAGTCGGGGATGAAGTCCGGCTCCCGTAGGAGTCCGGACGGAGTCTACTTGCAGTTGAAGTTGGGGATGAAGTCCGGCTCCCGTAGGAGTCCGGACGGAGTCTACTTGCAGTTGAAGTCGGGGATGAAGTCCGGCTCCCGTAGGAGTCTGAGCGAAGTCTTCCTGCAATTGAAGTCAGGGATGAAGTCAGGCTCCCGTAGGAGTCCAAGCGAAGTCTTCCTGCAATTGAGGTCGGGGACGAAGTCCAGATCCTGTAGGAGTCCGGATGAAGTCTTCCTGCAATTGAAGTCAGAGACGAAGTCTGGCTCCCGTAGGAGTCCGGACGGAGTCTACCTGCAATTGAAGTTGGGGACGAAGTCTGGCTCCCGTAGGAGTCCGGACGGAGTCTACTTGCAGTTGAAGTCGAGGACGAAGTCTGGCTTCCGTAGGAGTTCGGACGGAGTCTACCTGCAGTTGAAGTCGGGGACGAAGTCCGGACGGAGTCTACTTGCAGTTGAAGTAGGGGACAAAGTCTGGCTCCCGTAGGAGTCCGGACAGAGTCTACTTGCAGTTGAAGTCGGGGACGAAGTCCGGCTCCCGTAGGAGTCCGGACGGAGTCTTCCTGCAGTTGATGTCGGGGATGAAGTCCGGCTCCCATAGGAGTTCGGGCGAAGTCTTCCTGCAATTGAGGTCGGGGATGAAGTCTGGCTCCCGTAGGAGTCCGGACGAAGTCTTCCTGCAATTGAGGTCGGGGACGAAGTCCGGCTCCCGTAGGAGTCCGTTTGTTGTGAAGAATCTGGTCGACGCTGGCGGGGGTTTATCCATCGGCAGAACTCGAGAATGTTGTGGAGACTCGGCCACAGGAGAGAAGTCGCCGAAGGTCGGACGTCGGTAGAATCCCTGAGTGGTCACTCATGACACGAACTTCGGCTGGGGAGGATTTTATACCCAACAATCACTATTCTCTGTGATGATCTTTTGATTAGATACATTTAAAAATTAACCACTAATTAATGTATGTCTCAAATTCTCCACACATTGAGAATATATAAAAATCATCTTTATTAGTTTTTAGGATAAATCATAAATACATAAACATGATTGGAATTAAAAAGTCCTTTATTGATAATAAAAATATTACAAGTACAAGATTAAGCTTTAAAATTACAAAATATGTCAGCCAACAATTAGCTTCTTGGGCACAAGTCTAACAAACTCCCACTTGACCTAAAGCCAATTAGTCAAATACCTAAGATCCATCTTCTCAAGGTGATCTTCGGTCTTCTACTGACTAAGAGGCTTGGTCAGTGGGTCCACCATATTTTACGTGGAGTCGACTCTCTGGATCTCGATGAACTTCTTCTCGAGATATTCACATTTGATGTGAAACTACAGCTTTATATGCTTGGACTTTTGATGAGACCTGGGCTCCTTAACGAGGGCTATGGTACCATTGTTGTCGCAGTGTAGTGCAATGGCATCTGATGGCATCACACCCAGTTTCGCAATGAACTTCTTGAACCAAAAGACTTTCTTAGCAGCTTCAGAGATGGTGATGTACTCAGCTTCTATGGTCGAATCTACAATGATCGGCTGCTTGGAACTCTTTCAGCTAACCGCACCACCATTACACAAGAAGATACACCCCGATGTAGACTTTCTATCATCGATATCAGTTATGAAGTCTGAATATGTGTATCCTTCAACTTTAAACTCTGATCCTCTACTACAGATCAACAATAAATCTTTAGTCCTTCTCAAGTACTTAAAGATGTTTTTAATAGCAATCTAGTGTCTTCATCTGGATTCACCTGATATCTGCTCGTGACACTCACGGCAAGGGCTATATCAGGGTGTGTATATAACATGGCATACATGAGGCTTCTTATTGCTGAAGCATAAGGGATCTTGCTCATACATTGGATTTTCTCAGGTGTGGTGGGACACATCTTTTTGGAGAGATGAATGCTGTATCTAAGAGACAAAAGATCCCACTTGAAGTTTTCCATGTTGAACCTCTTCAGCACCTCCTCTATATACATTCGCTGTGAGAGTCCTATCATCCTCTTAGATCTATCTCTATAGAAGTTTATACCAGAATGTAGGAGGCTTCTCCTAGGTCTTTCATGGTAAACTCTTTTGACAACCATACTTTGATCGATGTCAGCATGGGAATATCATTCCCAATCAGGAGGATGTTATCCACATACAATACGAGGAATGTGATAGCACTCTCACTGACTTTTTTGTACATACACGACTCCTCATTTTTAATGAAATCAAATATTTTGATCACATCATTAAAGTGAGTATTTTAACTCTGAGATACTTGTTTGAGTCCATATATGGACCTTTGCAGCTTGCAGACTTTGTGATCACTATCACTGGATGTGAAACCCAAAGGCTGCTCCATATAGATATCTTCCTCAAGATATATATTTAGAAAGATAGTTTTCACATCGATTTACCAATTTTCATAATCATGAAAGGCTGCTATGACAAGCAGAGTACGGATAGATTTTAACATGGCTACGGATGAAAAAGTTTCATGATAGTCAATGCCTTTGCGTTGATTGTAACTTTTCACAACTAGCCTTGCCTTATAGGTTTCTACCTTACCATCCAATCCAATTTTCTTTTTATAAATCCATTTAGACCCAATAGGTACAATACCTTCAGGTAAATTTACTAAGGACCAAATCTGGTTGGAATGCATGGAGTCAATTTCTAACTTCATCGCTTCTATCCATTTCTCGAAGTCTATATCTAACATTGTCTCATCGTAGGTCTTGGGATCATTCCGAATGTCCCTATCTCCCATAAGGAATGCTTCCTCTAAATCTTCTATAAGAATATCTAAGTACCTTTCAGAAGGATCGAAGATCCTACTTGATCTACGAGGTGGAGGAGGTATCACATCTACTGGCTCATTACTGGGTTCAGGTTCTTTGACTCAATGCTCTTCAGAGACTTTCTCTTCGAGCTCAATCTTCCTCCCACTACCTCTATCTTAGATAAATTTTTTTCTAAGAAGATGGCATGATGGCTCACAATCACATTATGATCCTTTGAAAGACAGAAGCAGTATCTCATGGTTTCCTTAGGATATCCTATAAAGCGAGCCCTAAAAGAACTAGCCTCTAACTAATCTGCCTGCTGTCACTTGATATGGGCCAGACATCCCCAAATCTTGAGATAACCAAGAGTTGGCTTCTTACCACACCATAACTCGTATGGTGCGGTAGGAACGGATTTAGAGGAAATCCAATTCAAATGATGAATTACAGAAAGCAATGCATGTCTCCAGAGAAAGACAGAAAGGTCTGTGAAGCTCATCATAGATTGAACCATATCTAATAGGATTCGATTCTTCCTTTCAGATATCCTATTGAGCTGAGGTATCCCTGACGATATCTACTGTGAGACTATGCCATTATCCTTGAGATAGATCCAAAATTCTCTACTGAGGTATTCTCCTCCTCGATCTGATCGAAGAATCTTTATAGATTTTTCAATCTATTTTTCTACTTCATGTCTAAACTCTATGAACTTTTCAAAGGCTTCAGACTTTTGGTGCATCAGATACACAAATCCATACTGTGAATAATCATCGATAAAAGTTATGAAGTAGACATAACCAGCCCTAACTTGTACATTGAATGGACCACACATGTCAATGTGTACCAGGACTAATATCTCAATGGCTCCTTCCCCTTATCCCACAAAGGGCAGTTTGATCATTTTTTCTTGAAGACACGATTCACAAATTGGATAAGACTCGAAAGTCAATGATCTGAGAAGATCATCTTTCTCTAGTTTGTTGAGTCTGTCCTCTCCAATATGGCCTAACCTAAGATGCCATAGATACTTTTGGCTAATCCTATCTCTAAGTCTTTTAGACCCTATGGTATTCACAATTTGCTCATTAATATTTACACTTGCATCCATATGCAAATGATAAAGACCGTCAATCAAAAAAGCACGTGCAATAACTTTATTTTTGAAATAAATCAAGAACATATCTTTATTGAAATGAAAATTATAATTATCCTGTGCCAGCACAGGTATGAAAATTAAATTTCTACTGGCTACAGGTACATAATAGTAGTCTTTAAGAATTAAACTAACTTCTAATGATAATCGCAGTGGGTAGGTCCCGATGGCCACAGCAGCAACCCTCGTCTATTGCTGACCCAGAGAGTGATCTCACCTTTTCTCAACCCTCTCACTTCTCCAAGACCCTGCATAGAAGTGCACAAATAAGCACTTGAACTAGAATCAAGAATCCAACTAGAAGAAAAAAAAATCGTTAGATTAGTTTCCATAACAAACATATCAGACGTACCTTCAGAAGGCCCATCCTTCTTTCTACTCTTGACAGTTGTCAAATAGGCCAGACAGTTCCTCCTCCAATGGCCTTTGATGTTACATTGGAAACACTTTCTTTTATCATCGGCCTTCTTCAGAATCTACTTCTTGGGCTTAGCCTCATTCTTTTATTTCTTCGCAGGCTTTTTCTTCTTTTTGAAAGAAGACTTTCTTTTAGAGGAAGCTCACTCCACAGCCAGAACTGTACCCTTTGAACTCTTCAAAGTGCTCTCTGCTGTTATCAGCATATTCAGTAATTCGGACAAAGTGCTATCGATTTTGTTCATATGGTAGTTCATGATGAACTACCAATATGAATCAAGAAGAGACTGAAGGATCAGATCCATCTACAATTCTTTGTCTATGTTCATGCTGAGCTTCTAAAGCTCCTCGATGTTTTTAATCGTTGTCAAACAATAATTATTGATGGACTGTCCATCATATATTTTCACTCTGAAAAGTCTTCGAGAGACTTCAAAGTGAGCTGTGTGACTTTGCTCACCGTACAACTCTTGCAGGTAAATCAGCATCTCTCTAGCAATCTTCATGTCTTCACACTGTCGCTGAAGATCATTGGACATAGATGCTAAAATATAACACTTTATCTTGTTATCTTCATCGATCTACTTCTCAAGTATGGCTCGTTGATCAAGAGATGGACGAGCTGGTAACACAGGTGCATCCTGATCAAGGATATGGATAAGTTTCTCGAAATTGAGAATAATTCTTAAATTTTGGAGCCAATCTTTATAGTTCATCCTGGTCAACCTATTGGTATCGAGGATACAGACTAAGAGGTTGGAACTCGACTTGGTTATTTGTAGAAAGAATGATTTCTAATTAGATGTTTGTACTTATAAAAATATTTATTCTAAAAACTTTAAAAATAAACAAAGACTCTCACTATTTCCTCGAATCTCCCACACTCCTCAGGTGGAGAAATAAAAATCTATACGCGATCGATTTTGAGTGGGTACTGTGATCCATTAACCTATACACACCTCACCTAATAATTATTGGTGAGCACAGACTGATAAGAGGACAACACTTTGTCCATTGCTTCACTAAGCAAGATGCAGTGGACTTGATCTCTAAGTCCTGTAGCCTCACCTAACAGTTATAGGTATATTTCTTAGTTAAGTCAGACCCATCGTTCACCAGCGAACATAAAGCCGTTATTGAGACTCTCACCTAACAGTTATTGGACCCAACCCTATCTCTATCCCAGGACATCAAATGTCAATAGAATGGTTGTACCTTTTTGATGCAACCAAACTACTGTAACCAGTCAAGAACGATCAACGCCAATAAGGCATCCATATTTCTACAATGATGGAAGACCTCTAGAGTTAATATTTAGTTAGAAGATTTAGATTTAGATCTCTTTTAAATCAGTAGATCTGACATCCGACTGATCAAATTTAGGTAAGCACATCAACATGTCTAACCAGCCTAGTCGGTATGGGTGAACTCAAGTCAACAAGTAACCTAGCACGAAACTGAATCTCCCAAGATAGTCAGGTAAGTTAAGATGAGTGGGGTTCCCCCTATTACTTTTCTTAGACACCAATCAAAATTGGCCTGGTTAGACAATGAAATCAATTAAATAACTATCATCTAAATACTTATCTTAGACATCAAATTGGTCGATTAGAATCGATTAGGTTAACCTATTGAAATGGGTCCGAATCACTGAGCCAAATTTGATCTTGAGTCAATCAACTCACATCAAAATATGAATCGATACGATCAACTATAACTAAACTTGATTTTGATCCCCTTTGACCCAATCCTAATCAACCATTGATTAGGTTCAATCAACTGCTCAAAATCCATAATGGGTTCTAGCCTGATTTAATCAATTTGACCCTAATTATAGTTTAATCGCTAGACCTAATTTATTCAACCCATACCCATATGTAATAACATAATTTTAGATCTAAAAATAATTTTTAGATTATATTTTATTGCATGCATTAGTGGTTTATGATCTTGAAATAGTTTTAGACCTAAACCTAATGTCATATATCATATATATGTTGTTTCAGATCTAAACTAAAACTTATATCATATATACATTAAATTTTAGATCTAAACTAAAAATACATATATCAAATATATGTATAATCAGATCTAAAATAATAATTAAAATATTTTAAAAATATTTTTCAAAAATTGATTCACATCAAACTGGGATAATCTTTTCAATATAAGGGGTAAACCCTATATCAGGGTTTATACTAGTTTGATGTGAATATTTAATCATTCTAATTTCATATCTAAATATAAAATAAGATATATCACATATGCTAATTTTTAGATTTAAAAAATTGATTTAATTACTTTAAAAATAATTTTCAAAATCGATCAATCTTGTGCTAGGACAATCTTTTTAATACAGAGAGCAAATCCTATATTAGGATAACCTTATACCAGTATAAGATCAATTTTAAATCATTAAAATTTTCAGATCTAAAATAAAAATCAGATCATATGTATCTTTAAAAATTAGTGGCTCTGATACCACTATTAGAATATCGAGTAGGATGTATGTGTAGATTTCAAAATCTTTTTAATCGCAGTAGAAAAATAATCGGATTAAACCTTTTAACCCCACATACATTAGATCTCATCTAATTCTACCTAAGTCCCAGAGTAAAGACATATGTATAATCTAAAAAATAAAATAAAGATGAGATCAAATCTCAATATCTTTGCATGGATAGAAATTCACCGCTACCGATGATCTCAGATTCGAAGGTCCTTGAGCCGCACACTTGTCCGACCTCTACAGGTATCCATCGGGATCAACCTTGAATCCTTCTTCTCATGTTAGATCCTTCTTCTCCAAAAAAGATTTATGCTTCTTTGAACCTTGATCAGCGAATAATCTCGACTGCAACTTCAACCTTTGAACTGTAGCCTTCTTCTCTTCATTTTTTGCTGTAGAAGAAGACCTCCTCACCTCTTGGCATGTAGAAGGATGGGATGCCCAACTCTTGGGCATTGGAAAGTGAAGAGAGAGAGGGTGTGGTGTGGAGAGGAGGGAGGGAGAGAGATCTGATTTTTAATCAATAAACATGACTCACAATAAAACCCTAGGAGACCTTCTCTTTATATAGGCCTTTTCCTAATTCAAATAATTATCCAATCAGATTTAAAAGGTTAAATCTTATCTTATAAGATCTTTTATCTTTTAATCTGATTTTCTTTCCAAGAATATCAGACCTAAATGGAAAGGCCATCACCTCCTTTGGTAAGTAGATGGGGTGCCCCAGTTAGATAAGGCAGACTGAGTGGGCGCACATCAGCAAGAAAGGCAGGTGGTTGGGGCGCCAATCCTTGGTGCCCCATTCTAGGGTTTTCCATGCAAGAGAGGGGGTGTGGCCCCTCTCTCTCTCTCTCCTTTCATGCCTAACCACAAGAGGGGGTGGGCCCCTCTTACATTATCCATGCGGTTGACGCCCCTTGGTCCTACCAAAAATGGAGAAAGGCACCACCACTTCTTTCCAAAATTTCCACACTACATTAGGAGATAATGAGGAGATAATTTAGCCAACTAATTGACTTAATCCAATCTTCTTGGGCTCACAATTAGGTACCCAACTAAATCTAAATGGATTTAAGTTAGGTTCAATATAATAGACTTGATCCAATCGAAGTTCCAAGAAGAATTAAGTTTAACCATGTGCTAGCATGGTTCTCTTAAACCTAATAGGATTTCAACAAACCCTAACCCAATTAGAACTTCATAAGCTCAATTAGCAAATTCAAGATTAAGTCCCTTAATGTGTAACCCCATAGGTTCCATTCTATCTGGTAGTGAGATGTATTGTGATCTCCATCACAATATCATCGAAATTTTTTTCAATGGGTTGGAACAATTCCAACTCTATCCTTCAAGGGTCATTGATCATCAAGACGATGCCCGATGAGTCCCACAATCCACAAGTGACACCTAGTAGTATGTAGTGGCAATTTAGTAGAATGAAAGTATGAACTCCTAGGTGCAGTTATCATATGATTCAATCTTTCTATCGTGAGTCCCGACTTGATAGAGGTCATGGAGAACTCATCAGACCCCATTGTTAGTCATATGCTAGATTGGCTCGACTCGAGTTCATTTGTGAATCTCATGAAAACTCTTTTTTAGTATTCACACTTGCTTTGGCTCAAGACTTTCTGAGTTCAGTCTTGCAAATCGCATAGGATTTCTCTTTTTCTATCAAGGTCGATAGATTCTATCTAGGTGCATTCTACTCCAAACAGTGAACTTGAACCTATTGAAGCCAACATACACAGCAATGATCCAAATGGCTAGAGATCAAGAAAATATATAGTCAAACTCAGTAGTCTTGCTGCAAATAGCCAATGACATCGTAGGTCAAAGGACCACTCATACTACTACAGCATCGAGAAGACCACTAATAAATGAGTAGACATCTATATGGTTTCTCGTGTTGGTCATGCTCAATATAAGTTATTCTTTAATAACCACCCGTACCCTCACCCCAGTGTTCCTACATTATAGACTCGAGACTCATCTGCCTACAAGGGAGGTGAACCATGCACCAATCTCGAATGAATTGATCATTATCCTCCGTGATGATCCTTTGATCAGGAGCATTTAGAAATTAACCACTAATTAATGTATGTCTCAAATTTTCAACACATTGAGAATATATAAAAATTATCTTTGTTAATTTTTAGAATAAATCATGGACACATAAACATGATTGAAATAAAAAAAAATTATTAATAATAAAAATATTAAAAATATAAGATTAAGTCTTGAAATTATAAAATATGTCAGCCAACAATTGACTTCTAGAACACAAATCTAACATCTTCTCCTATATGACCCAGCCATAGGTGTCACAAGTACTTTTGATTAATTTTATCTCTAAGATGTTTATTCCTAATGATATTCACATCATACTCGATATAGTTCACAGAAACATCCACATGTAATTGAAAGAGATTGTTTATAAGGAAACTACTACCAATTTTTTTATTTTCAAAATAAATATTATAGTGATCCTTAAAGGAACTAATTACATAATTCTTTTGTATTAAACAAGAGACAGAAATTAGATTCCTGCTCACAGCAGATACAAAGTAACAATCCCTAAGAACTAAACTAATTTTCGATGGTAGTTGCAGAGGGTATGTCCCTATAGCCAACAGCAACCTTTGCTCTATTTTTGACTTGTAGGATCATCTCACTTTCCCTCGGCCTCCTACTATCCTTAAGACCCTGCAAAGTAGTGCACAGGTGAGCACTAGATCCAGAATCTATAATCCAATTGAATGTAGAAGAAACTGTCAAATTAATTTCTATAATGAGCATACCTTCAGAAAGTGCACCTTCTTTCTTATTCTTTAGGCTCGTTAGATAGATCGGGCAGTTCCGCTTCCAATGACCATTCTTATTATAGTGGAAATATTTTCCTTTCTCAATGACCTTCTTCTTTAGAACTTCCTTCTTCGGCTTGTTCTCAACCTTCTGCTTCTTTGCAGACTTTTCTTCTTCCTAGTAGACTTTCTCTTGAAATAAGTTCACTCCACAGTGAGAATAGAGTCTCTTAAATTCTTCAAGGTACCCTTAGTGGTTACCAGTATATTGACCAACTCAGCATAGCGCACTAAATCTTAATTCATATGAAAGTTTACTATAAACTGAGCATATGAATCAGTCAAGGATTGCAAAATGAGGTCAATCTACAACTCCTTGTCTATAGACATGTCGAGCTTCTCAAGTTTCTCTAGATCTTTGATCATTGTCAAACAATGCTTATGGACCAACTGTCCATCATGCATCTTCACTTTGAAGAGTCACTTGGATACTTCATAGTGTGCTGTGCAGCTCTGCTTATCATACAACTCTTGCAGATGAATGAGAATCTACTTGACAGTCTTCATGTCTTCGTGTTGGTGCTATAATTTGTTAGATATTGAGACCAATACATAGCACCTAACCTCTTTATCATTGTCCAACCACTTCTCATGAGATGCTCTCTGATTAGGGGTTGGATGAGCTGGCAAGGGGTTGAGGTCCTGGTTGAGTACATAGGCTATTTTCTCAGAGCTTAAGACGATCTTAAGATTCTAGAGCCAATCCTTAAAGTTAGGTTCGATCAACCTGTTGGCGTTTAGGATGCGGGTAAGGAGATTTGAAGCAGACATTTCCTACAAGAAAGACAAAGATTCTAGTTAGATTTTGTAATTGACTTAATTAATTTATTTTAAAAATTTTATTTTAAAAATAAACTTAAACTCCTATTATTTTTTTAAATCATCCACACTCCTCAGGTGGAGAAACTGAAACCTCCACGATTTAAAATTTTTAGTGAGTACTGCGATCCCACCGATTGGTGCACCACCTCACCTAATAATTATTGATGATGTGTCAGCCGATAGATGGATAACTTTTGTCTAATGTTTCTCTAAACATATTGCAGCCAACTTCAATCTCTAAGTCCTAAAGCCTCACCTAACAGTTATTGATCTTATTTCTTAGTTAAGTCAGATCCACCACTCATCAGCAAGTATAAAGCCATCATTGGGTCTCTCACCTAATAGTTATTAGGCCCAATCCCATCTTTACTTGAAGTATCTCATGCTATAAAGTGGTTACATCTTTCTTGATACAACTGAACTACTGTAACCAATCAAGAACAGTTAACACCTGAAAGAGCTCACAATTTACAGCGATGGAAGACTGCTAGACTTAATATTTAATTGAAAAAATTTTATTTAGATCTATTAGGTCTAATTGTTTACTACATCCCATGTAGATCCATAATTAGAATGGATCAACTAAAGTGATCCTAACTTGGTTGGACCAAGATCGAATTCATGGTGCAACGCAAATTGAAGTGGACTCAATCAAAAGTACTTTATCATCAAAATTGATCTCCAAAATGGTCAGATAAGATGTGTGGGAGGCTCCCCACTGCTTGTGGCAATGGTCCTAATTAAATAACCATCATCTATGTTCTTACCTTAAATACCAAATTAATCCACCAATTCGAGATTAAGTTCACTTCAGTTCCCTACTATGAATTGCAATCACAATCATATCAAATTGATTCATGATACACCCTACATCAAGGGTTATAGTGATTCAATGTGATTACAACTTGCATCATTGAACCATACAAAATTCAGTTGCCTTAATTTTAGATCTTTAATTCTCAATTCTAGATCTTAATTAAGTATATTATGAAATCAGATTTAGTTTAGATATCAAAACTATTTTAAAATATAAACACTTAATTATGCATCTTATACATAAAATTCTGATTCATGTTTCGATCCTAAACAGTTTAGATTTAGGGTTTTGTACAAAATAAATTCTTTTCTTTTCATGATTTTTCTTCAAGAGACATCACACTGGCACCCCTACATACTATAAGAGAACCCATTGATTAGATAAGAAAGGAACTTTAATCTCTGCTTCCTCCTATGACCAGACAGCTGATGATGTACTCTTTTTGAATACTAGGCTACTAAGACATTAAGTATATCTATGCATCTCATGCAACATAACAATTATGTTAAATTTTATGTACTTAATTAGGTCACTAATTTTTAATCTTTTAATCTTATGTTTCAAATCTAATTATAGCTTTCAAATTAAACATAAAAATTAGTCCTAATTAAAGTATAAAAATCAGATCTAATTTAAAACATGTTGATCATATCAATAGGCTGAACCACGCATCTCATGTAACATAACAATTATGTTAAATTCTATGCAATTAATTAGATTATTGATTTTTAATCTTTTAATCTTTAGTTTTAGATCTAATCATAGCTTTCAGATTAAACATAAAAATCAATCCTAATTAAAGCATAAAAATCAAATCTAACACTATACATGCTGATCATATCAAAAGGCTGAAATCTAAATCTAATCTAACTTCAGTTGCATGCATCAATCAGATCTTATCCTCTTTTTAATTCAGATCTAAACACAAATCAGATCTAATCTAACTTAGATCTAATCCTAATCTTAGATGCATGATTCTTGCAACCTGACTATGATACTAGCTGAAGGAATGATCGTAAGCCCGATCGATCAGACCACGATGCAACGGACTCCAAAAATTTTTCTTGATCCAATGTACTATCAGATCGAGATTAGATCTCAATCATGGCCAGATCAATCATGCATCTAACATTAGAAATATAACATTAGAGATTTAAGCTACTTTAAATCAGAGGGTAATCATATCACCTTGTATGGATAGATGAACTCCGCAATCTGATGATCCATGAATTTTTGAGGTTCGCTGTTGAGCCGCATGCATGTCTGATCTTTATATGTATCCAATCAAGCTTGAACTAAGATGCTTTCTCCTTGATCAAGTGGCCTATGCCTAGATGGATCAGCAAGCTCCTTGGTCTGCTTTTAATCTAATCTTTGATAGAGCTTCGATCGCAGCCTTCTCGCTTCTTCATGTAGATCTAATGGCTTTCGATGCTTCGAACCCACCAGATGGCACACTGAACACTCTTAAATGTGGAAGAAGATTTGAGATTAGAGAGAAGAGAGGGAGGAGGCATGAAAATTTTCTATCTCATGAAAATCTATTTTATCGATCAAAAGAGAATCCATTATATAGGCATCTGATCAGATCAGATGCCTTAAAGCAGAAAGACTCTGCTAAGGCACCATCTACCACAAATTTTTTCTCATTTTATCACACAAAATCATCAATAAACATCAGATAGCATGGAGATGAGATAAGGTGGTTGTCGCCCCATTCAATCCCCTCAGTTTCAAATTCGAATAGTTCAAATTTGAATCCAAATTCAAATTCAGATAGAGCTTTATCTTTTATCCTCTAATCAAATTTGAACTCTTCAAATTCAAGTAGGGATGAAGCTCTTATCCTCTCACCCTTATCCATAAGTGGTGCCACCCCTTCGATCTTATCCATATGTGGTGCCACTCCATCTGCGAACAAAACATATAGCGAAAAATGTGGGGCGCCAATTGTTGGCACAACAAAACATATAGTGAAAAATGTGGGGCGCCAACTATGGCGCCAACAGTTGGCGCCCCCTCCCTATCTCTTAATTCTTACATGGAAGGCTTGCTTCAGAGACTCCAACTCTTGGTGTCCAAAATGAGTTGGCTACAATTTAGTTTAACCCTATTTAATAGGAAACCCAAATTAGGTTGAAGAAAATGGGTTTAACCATGTACTAGCATGGCTTCCTTATACCTAAAGCTAGGACTCAATTGATCCTAACCCAATCAGACTACACAGCTCAATTATACAATCCTAGACCAATACCCTTGCTTGTGTGATCCCACAGATCTAATTCTGTCTGGTAGTAAGATATATTATGGTCTCCATCAGCAACATCATTAAAATTTTTTTTGATGGATCGAAACTCTTTTCAATTCAGCCAATTAAAAATTATTGATTATCAAAATGATTCTAATTAGTCCCACAATCCATCAGTGATATCAGCAGTATATGGAACAACCCAGCAGAACTGAATGATAAATCTCTAAGTATAGTTATCGTGTGATTTAATTCCTCTATCATGAGTTTCGACAAGATATAGGTTAAGGATAACTCATCAAATCTGATTCTTGTCATATGTTAGAATCAATCGACTCAAGTCCAATGTGAAACCTAATAGAAACACCTTTTTATTTTTTACACTACCATGGTCATAGGCTTTAGAACTTAGCCTCATGATCTACATAGGACTACTCTTCATCTACCAAGATCGATAGATCTCATCTTGGTATTCATCCTATCCTATAGTGAGTCTACTACCGTCAATTATATCTCAAGGCACCGTATGGCTAGGAGATCTAGTTATGGTATAGTCAAACTATAGCAATCTTACTGTGAATAATCAAGACACTGTAGGTCAAAGAACTGTCACACTACTGCAGTATCGAGTTAGTCACTGACGAGTAGATGGACATCCTAGTGACTACTCATGTATGATCACGCTCATCACCCTTATTTCTAACAAGCATTGTACTCTCGCTCTAGTATCTTCACACCATAGATTTAAGACTCATCTATCCTAAAGAAGTGATTGTGACCAATCTCTCTGGATCAAACACCATTCTTGTGATGATCCTATGATCAGGAGTAATTTATGAATTAATTATAATGATACATGTCTTAAATTCTTAACTCTTGAGAATATATGTCATTATACCCATTAACTCAATAGACAATTCAGAGGCACTTAACAACAAATTTGAATAGAAATAAACCTAATTTATTAATTATAAGTCAATATTATAAAATTATGCCCTAAGAAAGTATTACAAGTATCGGTCAATCTGGCTTCTAGGGCATATATCTAACAGGATTTTCTCTATTTTTGTGTCCTTTAGCTTCTTCTCTTTCTTCTCAATCTGAGTCCTCATCATAGATATCATAGTATCATAGTTATGTTTGATCATCTCCAATCGCATCTTAACCTATGCCTATAGCTGCTCCTTAATCCATGCTTGCACCTGTTGCTCAATCCGTACCTCCATGCAAGCCTCAAGCATATGAATATCTGTATTGCTAGAGCTCTTTTTAGCATCCTGAGTGTATCAATATACACCAAATAACTAAGTAGAGATGATTCCAACTCCATAATCCCTCACTCGACCATAACGGTCTGGTCCCACCAGCTCTGTCATTACCTAGGCCTCGACACGACTAGCCTCTGTAGGTGCTGAGGACTCACCAACATACTCAACAATAAAAGATGAAGCTCTCTCCTATATTCAAGAAAAAATATATATTAATTTTATACTTAAAAATAAAACTATAAATCATTACATTAAATGATTATAAATGCATACAAATATATCTCTCGACTCATTAGTAACAAAACAGCCATCTAGATGAATATGAGTCATCATATAAAACTCCTCCTGATCAGGTTCCCTTCCATGCTTATCCATCTATAGAAAATATAAATTTTACAAAATGTATTATCCATAAATTTTAAATGATA
Source organism: Elaeis guineensis (assembly GCF_000442705.2). Classification (NCBI taxonomy): domain Eukaryota; kingdom Viridiplantae; phylum Streptophyta; class Magnoliopsida; order Arecales; family Arecaceae; genus Elaeis; species Elaeis guineensis. The sequence continues at coordinate 16,521,549 of NC_026007.2, read as the reverse complement.
AACTCTAAGAGTTTCACTAAAATCTATAAGTATCATGATACATGATACATTATATGCAGTGTCACTAAGAAGAATAAGGATCATATATACAACAAATTAGTATAAAAAAATTTGTAATATGCTAAAGATTTTGAAAGAAGCATATAAATTTTTATCTATGTCATGCATAGCTCCTGGACCCTGATGTATGAAGAATAGATAAAGCTACTCATGCAACTCTACCAATAGCAGAATATACCTACAAAATAAACTAAAGAGTATGATATATTTTGTATATATGACCAATCTACATTATTAATTGTTGGAGGGATATTTATCACTTGGGTCAAAGACATGGATTGATAGAAGGGCAGATGATATGACCTATTTCTAGCTTTGGCTCCCGACGATTCTCAACTTCTAATACTCCATCCCCACTAAGCCATGCTCAGTACCGATCAATCCTAACTTCGACTTATTCTTAACTCCAGCCTCATCTTGACTTTGGCTTCACACCTATCTCAGTCTCCTTAACAGTTGACATCCGACATCTATCCAACACCTGCAAATGATTGGACACCTGAATTAGCTGATATCCAACTCTAGTCGAAAATCCAGTCAGCTTCAGATGCCTCTCCTCTTCAGTATACATTTCCATCAGATCACATCGAAGCTTCCACGAGTGGAACTGGTCCGATCCCACTAGCACCCTTATTTCAAAATTCAAAAGTTCCTGTGATATTTAACTAGCTTTGAAATGGATAAGGAAGGTATAATAACCTTTTCAAAAATTTTGATAAAAAATCTCACCATGTCGCATCTGAATCAGCCATGTACCTTTTTTGGAATGGTTCTTCAACTTTCATCTACAAAAGGACATCCAGGGAACCCTTCAAGGTACGTACGACTAATCTCTCAACATCCCTCCTCACCTATTTCTATTGTTATCTGACTTGAGCATTGAAGGGTTTCCATCGGAGCCAACTTCAACCAAGACTTGCTCGCAGGTTTCTCTTTCAGGAGGATGAACCACCGCTCTGCCTCTCTGACTGTGATCCAAATTTTAGCGATAATAGATTAATGCTAGAGGAAGGGTTATGTGACCCAATTGTGAGAAGGAGCACAAGATTGAGATTATGGCATCATGCAAAACATCCTCCCAATGATCTAACGTCGCTGCAGCTTTCCAGTTAGCGGAGAACGCCGTCGGCCAGTAGCCACCCTCCCAACAGTTGGTGACCATCAGCACGAAATAGTTCCACCTACTATTCCAACATATGCAGACTCGGACCACTACCATTCAGGTGATGTAATAGCTTCATGCTGCACCCCTGATGGTAGTGCTAGTGTAGCAAACCAATGCTGCATCGATAACAGCAACCACAGTAGCACCCCCACCAACCAATGCGCACCAGTGGTAGATCCACAATCAGCAATTCCTCTACAGCAACCTGTAACAGTGTCATAGGGACGACCACCAATGTCCCTGTAGCATTCTGAGCTAGGAAGACAGACCCACCATAGTCTATCTTGGGCCCCAGAATGAAGAAGGCGGCAGTCCCTGTGTCCTTGTTCCAGACAGGACTCGACTCCTAATCGGTGGTCTCCTCAGTGCTCGAAGAACTACACCGTCCGAGATGTAGATATCGACTGCAAACTTCAGGAGATGAATGAGCGGATTGAAGCAATTTGCCACCAAACACTGATGCGTGATGATGGGTATAATACTAACCCACCATTTAGTGATCGGATCATGCAAGAGCCACTCCCCAGAAACTTTAAAATGTCGCAACTGGAGAGCTATCACGAGATCACCGATCCTATGGATCATCTGAAAAGCTTTAAGTCCCTGATGCTTATTCATGGGGCAATCGATGCCGCTCTCTATCAAACCTTCTAGTCAACCCTGAAGGGCATAGCTCGGCATTGGCACACTAGTTTGAAACCATGAACAATCCATGCTTTTGAACAGATGAGTCGACTATTCATGGGCTATTTTGTGAGTAGTAGGAGACAACAGAAAGGATCAGACTCTCTGATGAATATAAAACAGAGGGAAGGGGAGTCCATCTGATCCTACCCTAGTTGCTTCAATGCGGTCATATTGGAAGTCTGTGATTTAGATCAACCGATCACATTGGCCATCCTAAAGGGTGGATTATTGAAGAACGATCTTTGATACTCCCTGAAGAAGACCTATCCTAGGGACTTCACTGATATGCTGGCATGGGTGGAGAAGTACGTCAGGACAGATGAGGTGTTTGAAGATGAGCCCCTGGTGAGCATGGTTAAGGAAAGGAAGGAAAAAAAGTCAGATTCTCCATTAAAGGATCGGTAGCACTCCCGCTCTTCATCCAAATATTAGAGGTCATGAACTCTCCCACAAAACACCCAATGGAGGGACAATTTTAGAAGGGAGCGATGTGTACCTCCATCTGGGAGAATTACAAACTACACCCCACTGAATGCTGCTCGAGCTTAAGTACTGATGGAGATCAGAGATTGGATCCCAAGGGTGAGGAGGTTGTGATCTAATCCAGGCCGACAGAACTTCAATAAGTACTATCTGTACTACTATTAGATGTATGCCCTAAAAGCTAGATTGCCTGACACATGTATATATTCTAGAGATAATTTTGAAATTACAATTTTGAAATAAATAAATTTGAGTTATTTTTTATTCATATTGTGTTTAAATTGTATCCAAGAATTGTTTGAGAAATTAAGGGATGATGATGCATATTCTCAAGAGTTGAAAATTTGAGGCACGTATCATTAGTGGTTAATTTTTAAATATTTTCGATCGATAGATCATCATAAGGATGGAGATTGATCCGGATAGATCGGTGCATGGATCACTTTTGTTCATAGGTAGATGAGTTTTAAATCGACGTGAGGGGATACTAGATCGAGAGTGCAGGTGTTTAATAGAGATCAAGAGTATGAAGCATGATCAACATGAAAAGTTATTTGGATGGCTGCCCACTCATCAGTGATTTACTTGATGTTGCAGTTGTGTAGATAGTTCTTTGACTTATGGTGCCTCGACTGTTCATAGTGCGATTGTTATAGTTTAACTGTACAATTACTTGATTATCTAGCTATTCAAAATCTTATGGTGTATGTTGGCTATAGTAGGTCTATTGTAGGAATAGGGTGTGCACCAAAATGGGATCTGTTGATCCTAACAGATAGAGAGATGTTCTATGTAATTCATGAGTCTGAGTCCTAAAATCTATGGCTATGGTAGGTGAATGATAGAAAAGAGTTTTCATAATATTTCATATGGACTTGAGTCGATTGAATCTAGCATATGATAGATGAATGGGTTTGATGAGTTATCTTTGACTTGTGTCTTATCGAGACTCACGATAGAAAAATCAAACTATACGTTAACTGTACCTAGAGTTTCAATATTCAATTCTACTGGATTGTCACTACATATTGCTAGGTATTACTGATGAATTGTGAGACTCGTTGAGCATTGTCTCGATGATCGATGATCCTTGATGAGTAGAGTTAGAATCATTCCAACCCATCAAAAGAAGTTTTAATAATATTGTGATGGATATATAGTATATCTCACTATCAGATAGAATAGAACCTATGGAGTCACACATAAAAGAGATCTTTATCTGATCAGATGATTGATTAGCGATTATGAATCACTGTTAGATCTAATCATCAAAATGATTGATGATTAATTGAGTGCAAGAGTTGCAATAAAGTAATTTGCTAAGAGTTAGTGAGTGTAGGAGGATTGACTAGTAATTGGATTGCTAATTAGCTCAATTTAATGAAGCAATGAGACTACGATCATGTCTAATTGAATTGGATTCAATTTGACTTGATTTGGGTTTGATTAGATCAAGCTTGATTGAGTTATGAGATAATCTAATTACAAGGGAGACTAATTTCTGATTTGATTAAGAATTAGGTTCAACTAATTTTTTGATTAGATTAGGATCTTATTGAGGAGATTCAATTTTTAATTGGACTAAGATATTTCTTTTCTTAGGTGTAACAAATTCCTAAATTGGTTAGAAATAAATTTAGCACCATAAGTTAGAGTCCTAGTCTATTGGAACTCTCTCTCCCTAGCACCTCATCATGATGTTAGAAAATATGTTTCAAAGCCAATCGTCAGCCTGTTGATGATTGTGCTCATCTTATAAATTATATATAAATTTTTATTAATAAAAATTATTTAGTTTTTTCATTACAAATTATCCATCTTGGAACTCTTGTATTGTAATGAAGTCCTTAGGACTAGAATTAATCAACTAAAGAGGATTTGTCATTAAGTCCTTAGAAGTGTTCGCGACCAAATAATATGCTATTAATAGGATGATTGCAATATCGAGTATAGATCGTTGGGCATCATATGAGTTGGTTGTCCTCTTAACCAAAGAGTATGGAATACTGTGATGGCGTGCAGATAGAATGTAGGAGTATATTCACATCGAATGTGATCGTTTACCAAGTACTCTGTTGTCAAGAGTAGCTCGTGAAGAGTATGGGTATAAGTGTCCCTCAGATCTGAGACCACCATGATGACTTATAAGCAACTCACTGTACTTTAGTACCAGACCATCTGAGTTTTTAACTTAGTGACGGATGGCTATTGGGTATAGTAAAGTACTTATCAAGTCGGTGTGTAAGTCAAGATGGAATTGACCCCTCTGAATTAGTAGGAGATATGCATCAGTGTATTTCAATTTAGTAAAACTTTAGCTAGAATAATCCATGAGATAGATTTAAAAGATTAAAATATAATGTGGTCGACTTAATTAAGATTGACAGTTAAATCCTAGGTCACCTTGAGCATTAGGATCAAAGAGATGAATTATACGATAACCATATGCCAGTAGGTTCCAGAATGTTGCTTTGCAATACTTCGACCTATCCAGTCGTTGGGTCACCATTGCTAGATGGTTACATCGATTGGTATAGAAAGTTATTCCTATACTACCGGCTTAGGTTCAAACCTATGGGGTCACATGCATTAGAAGATTTGGTTAGATCTGATGGCTGAAGAGTCCAATTGGATTGTGACTCTAGTGATGAGTCCTACTAGGACTGAGACTCTGGAGAAAAATCTCATTGAAATTAAAACTCTATTATTTTGAAGAATTAATTAGTAATTAAATTATTAATTGATTTAATTTGATTGAGTAAAAAGCTTTGGATCAAGTCTAATTGAATTAGATTCAGTTCGACTCAGATTGGGTTTGATATGATCAATCTTGATTACAAAAAAAATTTGATCCTGATTCGATCAGAGTTTGGACTCGACTAATTTTTAATTAGATTAAAAATTTGATGAGATATCTAATTTTCTAATTAGATTAGATTCATTTCTATCAATGGGTTCAATTTAAATTTGATTTGGATTAGAATCAGATTAGAAATGAAAAGTCCTTGTTAACTGGACTCTATCCTTATCTCCTTGTGCCACACTTGGACTCATGGCCACATCTCCATGCCAAATTGGATTTGGCTTGATCTTTTTGGTGTCAAAGTAGTTGACCCAATAAGAGTGGGTGGTAATGATCGATGAGTCATAATCTTATCTCCTGCCTAATTTGAATGCAATCTGAATTAAAGATAAGATGTAAACTAGAAAAAAAAATTTCAAACAAGGAAAGTTGTTGGTGCCAATTGATTTTTTTCTATATTTTCTGAAGAGTTTTTGGGCATGTGAGATACCAAATCTCCTTCCCCACATCAACTCTCAAATATAAAAATTTTTGGATGCCCAAAAAGGTTTGTGGCATGGAGAATATGGCACCCTTCCTTGGATGAAAACCCTAATTCCTAGTCTATAAAAAGGGGGCTCTTCTCTTAGACATCCCAATCATTGGTTCTCTTACTATTTTTTGACTTTTCAGAGCTCTTCTCCTCTTTCTCTCTTCCTCCTCTAGATCTCCTCTTACTTTAGAGTGTCCAAGATGCTTGAAAAAGAAGGAAGAGATCAGCTGTCGAAGTTGCTCGCAGGCTAGCACCTCCAATCCCCTGATCTATGTCAGTCTTCACGTGAATTTTTCTATAGAGGCTAGATGACTTCGTGTGACTGCGAGTGATCTGAGGAACACCTTCTCCAACTGTTGGACTAGAGGAGATCAATATCACATTGGGTTAGTAATGATTTCTATCTTATCTTGATCTCAATGTTAGATCTAATAGTTAGATCTAGGATTTCAGCATCGATGAGATCGATGTGTGTTTTTATTTTTAGATCTAAAGTATATATTTTCATATCATAGATCATAGGATGGTAGTCTAGATTAGATCTTATGCATGTGATTAAAATTAAATTATTTAATCTTTTCTTTCCGCTATGAAAAATTTTCAAAATTGCATGCATAGCACTATCGCATATTTCCTTCAATTAGTATCAGAGTATGATTGTTTTGATATGAATTATTATGACTTTAGATCTGATTTTTTGATGTTATATCTGATTATTTATGATTTAAATTAGATCTAAATAAGTTTATTTTTAGATCTGATTATCATCTATTTAGATTAAATATTCTGAGTAGCAAAGTACTAGGATTGGATAATCACCAGGTCGTCCAATCATAGGAGCAAGGAGAATTTTATGATCCTCTCTTTTCATTCAATGGGGTGCTCTTCATGATGTGTAGGGGTGCCATTGTGAGGTCCCATGAAGAAGAAAGCAAAAAGAAAAAAATTATTTTCTTGTAAAATCTTAGATCTTGAAATCCTAGGTGTTGTTGTATGTGATGCAAGTTGTGAAGAAACTAGTTACATCTAATCTTGATTAATCAAAATTATTTTGATTTAAAATCATAAAAATTTAGATTTGATCTAAAAAATTTTATGATTTAATGTAAAAGGTTTACATAAAAAATTATTTCAAAATTTTAATCATGTTGATGCAAAACTTAATTGAGAATTAAGTGTTGGATTAATTAGATCTAGAATTGTGATTTAAAATCTAATGACATTGCATAAACATAGGGCATGGATTAGCTCAAATCAAGTTCTTCTCTTTAATTAGATTAGATCTAAGGTTAGAATCAAAGAATTGATTGACCATGTAGAGAAATTGATTAAGTCTAATCAAATATTAAATTAGATTAATCAGGATTTCTCTAATACAATAGTTGTAGATGGTCAAGTCCATGTCTTTGATTAGACCAAATGGATCTTGATTGTGGCTCAATGGTTGAACTTGAATCATTAGGTTGGTCCAATTAAAACTAATTAATCAATTGGTATCTAAGGTAAGTTTGGCATTTCGATCGATGATTTTTAATTGGGACTGACTTATCTAGCCATTTCGATGGTGTCTAAGGCAAGCTTAGCAGACCCTCTCACCGATCTCACTTATCTGATCAATTTGATGAATTAGATTTTGATTAGATCACTAAGTGATTCAAATTAGTCTATGCCATTAAGGTTGATCAGTGTGACTGATCTAGGTGCCAGTTCAATCAGCATGACCTAATCCAATTCAGTGACTTGGTGAAGTCAATGGAAGGATTATGGTTTAGTGATTGAACTCTTCTTCTCTCTTCTCTAAATTGATTAAATTCTCTAAATTATTAGGTCCCTAAAATGAGCTAGTTATGATGATAACTAGATCATAGCCTCCCATTAAGGTGAATGATAATGGGTCCATTATTTTTGATTGACATTACAGGCACCATCCGTCTAGTATTCACTCTGAATAATAAAATTATCATTCATTATATGATGACTCTTTGAACTATCTGATCATGGATGGGTTGATCAAGCTATCCTCGGATCTGATCACTCATTAGATAGAATTATTGAGTAGGTTTATGTTAATGGTTTGACCAAACTAAAACTTTCAGTGGAGGCCCATCGCCTACTAAAATAAAATCTAAGGCTAAATTAATTACTAAAAGTTGTTTGGAGAAATAACTGATTGAGAACTTATCCATAGGTGCATATGGATTGACCGAGCCATCCTCGAGCCTATATGCAGTCTGTGTGGATTCTAGTACTCACTAAAGAATTAAGTAATTTCTCGAATTGGAGGTAGAAGCTATCAATTTGTATAAAATAGTGGGAGGACCTTTAGACTAAAGTCCATGTCTTTAGGATTAATAAATTCATATACTAATTAGATTTTAATTTTTTCTTATGTGTGCAGATATGGCCTCAAACTTGTCGCTCCGATCATTGTTGGACAATGAGAAGCTAATCAGACTGAATTTTGATAATTGGTATCAAAAGCTAAAGATTGTCCTGGAGCACGAGTGGATCCTATATGTGATTACGGATCTGACACCTGAGGAACCTGCTCCCAATGCCCGAGGTGCGGTCCGAGATACTTATTTGAAGTGGCTCAATGACCGTACTATGGTTCGTTGCATTATGCGGGCCTCCATGAACGACGAGTTCAGTTGAAAATTTGAAGAGGCTCAGCAAGAGAAGATGCTTCAAGTGTTGTGAGATTTTCTTGGTACTCCTGATGATGTTGAGTGGCACAAGATAGTTGTACTATTTTTAATGTCGGATGAGGGAGGGTGCATCTATTACTGATCATGTATTGTACATGATTGAATAGATTGAAAAACTGAGCAAACTTGGCTTCTCCTTGCATGAACAGTTAGAGAAGGATGCGATCCTAAACCCACTGCCCAAGTCCTACCTGCCGTTCCTCAATCATTCTAGAATGACGAAGCCTGTAGTCAACTACCACAGTCTATTGGGGTTGCTACAGACTTTTGAAAAAGATCACTGATAGGATCAAGATACTGTCATTAAGACACCATGATTATCAATCAAATTTTGACTTCAATAAAAATTAAAAATATGTAGAAAGTAGTGAGTCGGGTCGAATCCACAGAGAAAGCAGGATTTTGATTTAAAATCTTTGATTTTACAAAAAGAAAATAAAATTTTAGAGAAAGCAATTTAAGTTGGAAACAAAAATTAAAAGCGCAAAAAATAAATCGGGTACTAAGATCTACTAACTAGATCCTAGCATCTACTTGCAATAAAAATAAATAATAAAAATTTAAAAAGCATAAAAATAAATTGGTACTAAGATCTACTAATTAGATCCTAGCATCTACGTGCAAGAAAAATAAAAGATAGAAATTTAAAGTGCAGAAAAATAAATTTTGCATTAATTGAAATTGAAATTCAAGTACAAAAAATTTAAAAGAAACAATAAAAATAAAACTGTAATAAGAATCTGAAGTTGATCAGCCAAACCTCATCGGAAAGATGGTTGATGACCTCTCCGTCTTCCATCGTACTCCGTAGAGCGAATCGATTTTTCTCCTTCTTTTCCTTTGGTTCCTAAAGCTATTTATTTTTTTTTTTTGAATACTTTCTATTCAATTTTTTTCTTCTCCAAAGCTTATTCCCAGGCCCCCTATTTAAAGATGAATTTTTTATAATTTTTTGGTAGGAAAAAGAGTCCTAAAACCTTTAGAAATCGTATAAATCTCCTTAGAAATATTCCTGGCCATCGGATCAGCTTTGGACCACCCAGATCTGCTAAAAAATCAGAGTTATAATCCTTATCAGGGTCGGATCAAATGTCAGCCGTCCGATCTGGGTTCTGATGAAGTTCTGGCCGTCAGATCATGCAAAAGAGTCCTTAACACAGTCAGGAGTGATAACAGCCATTGGATCGCATGATGGATTGCTTCTAGGCCGTCGGATCGTGCAAAAGAGTCCTATTCAAAGTCGGCAACGAGTTTGAACCGTCGGATCTGGGTCAGATTGAATCTCAGCCATTGGATCGCACCTAAGATCTTATTCTCGTTATGAACCGTGCCTGTGGACTGCGTAACTATTCCTGTGGACTGCGCCCTAGCTCTATGGACCGACCGACCGGTCCACCATACATCGGAGGCTATTTTCTTTATTTTTTTAGGGTATTTTAGCTCCATTTTTACTCTGATTTTTTCTTGAAAAATTGGAAAAAATATGCATTAAATTCTTCAAAAATTTCTCTTCATTTTGGTGCTTAAATTATTCAATTAAATGAACATCTATTTTTTTATAAATATATCTAATTTTATATTTTTTTCAAAATCACTTTATTTTTTAGAAAAATTCAATAAATTCATGAAATTAGGATTTCTAAGAAGATATTAGCACCATAAATTACCAAAAATATCTCCAATAAATATAAAAATATACTACTTATCACACTCTCAAACTTGAACTTTGCTCGTCCTCGAGTAAAGAAAGAATTTAGAATTAAGTATCGTTTAATTTAAAGTTTTGAATTTCACTAAATAATTTTTAAAAGACCATTGATATTCAGTAGAGTGTAAATGAGATATATCATTGGGGTATTAATACTAGTCAATATGAGAGTTAAACTAAGAACACTAAACTTTTTCTGAACTTTTCCAAATTATCTCTACCTTTATCTCCAAATTATTAACTTTCATATGGACAAGTATATTGTTACTTCTGTCCTTCATTTATTGATTGATTTTTTTTTTTAATGTTGTACTACTTTTGAGTGTCTTAACCCCTTAAGCTTTCTGTTTGACCCATGTAGCGAGTTTTCAGTCAATGACTCCCAAACCAGATGGCTTTAGGGTACTAGGTATAAAATAACACTTGAACCTACTTGCTTGAATCAAACAGGCTACGAGTTAAAACTAGCTTTACAACAAAGCTTCATTGCCCTTCATACCTTTTGATGCGAAACTCAATGCTTGCTTAGGCAAAGAGGCCCGGTTACTCAGCATGAAGTACTTGGAAACTTTTTTTTTTAAATATATGAAGAAACATATAGTTACTCTACACAAATTCATAGAAAGTAAACTCTTCTTTGATGCTGGTAGAAAAAAATAGAAATACTCAAAGAAAACTATTTAAGTTCTAAACTTAACTCTTTATTGAGTTTTCTTAATATTTGATCCCTCAATATCTCACAAACTCTCTGATCTGTACATCGATTTTCTTTTTAAAAATACTTAGTTTAACTCAATTCTTAAGTGTAATCAGATACTTAAATACTAAATACTAACTTACTTGAGGACTTTAAAAATTTAAAAATTTTTATTATCCCCCTCCTACTTAATCGACATTGTTCTCAATGAAGTAGGAAAAATGAACGGTGCATGTAAAGAGAAAGAAAAGGAGAGATATCACCTGATCCATAAATCTTTTCAAAATTGATTCTCTCCCCAACTTAGCCAAGATTATTTTCAGATCCCTATAAAAGACACAAAGCAAGACTCGATTATCCTAAATAAAATGCAAAAGAAAGTAAAGGCAAAAGCAAAAATTGAAAACTGGGTTGCCTCCCAGGAAGCACTAAGTTTACCGTCTTCAGCCAGACCATATGAAGATTCTCTCACCTATCCCGTGTCGAATATTGAATTGACAAATTCTAATGATTTTGGATTGCCAATCTTAGAAAGATGGTCTATAATAAATTTCAGTAGTTTGTCGCTAATCTTCAAAAAGTATTTCACATCTCTATTTTTAATTTTAGAAAGATAATTCACAAACCCATTCACAGACCCTTGTTTGTTGAGAATTTCTCCTATTTGTTCTTCTAAAATGCTCATGAATTGAATTTTTAGGTTAGAAGTTGAGTTGGATACACGGGATGCTGGAAGGGTGTCATTTGATTCTAAACATGTATTCTCAAGTGTGACTGAGGACAATTTCAGTTCTGGAGAAGATGGTGATTCTAAAGAAGAACTGGCTTCTAAAGCCGTAGAAAATGAGACTCTTGATGGATATATCTTGGGTAACTCATCCACTCTCTTCTTTTCTTCACTTAGATCAGCATCAGTACTAAGCTCAAGTTCTTCTATTGGGTTAGTCTCAGTACTAATCTCCTCTTCTAAATTTTTTTTTGGGCTAGCATTAGTACTAGCCTCACTCACCTGGTCTTGGTATAGGTCCTTAAAAATCCTATCACTTTTAAGCTCAGAAATTGCATTATCACTTTCAAATTGGAGATTCTTAGGTGGGACATTGGATTGATGACTTGGTCCAGGTAGTTGGTGGATGGGTGGGTCATTTTCAAAATTTGGTATTGGTTCATTTGGTAATTGACCTAGTTCTCTCCTCATGGTAGATTCAGTTAATTGATCTATTTGTGCTTCTAGCCTGACGAGGGATTGCTGTTGGGTCATGATCATTTGTTGAAGTTGGCTAAATCTATCGTTGGCTAGATTGGTCTGTTGAGAAGGTAGGTATGGTGGCTGTTTGTAATAGGATGGCTGGATAGGTTGACTAGGCTGACCACTATTATAGGCATAATTTTGGTATTGGAGCCCATTTTGAAAGTTCTGAACAAAAAAAATTTGGGTCTGAGCCTGAGTCTGTTGGAGTCTCCAAGAAAAATTAGGATGGTTCCTCCAATCTTGGTTATATGTATTTAAGAATGGGTCATTGACAGGATTGAAGTAACCTTGAGCAGTTTGAACTTGTTCTTGAATGAAAGGTGAAAACTGTGCAGCCGTGGGACATTCGCTCACATGATGGGCCAGGCTAGTACAGATAGAACAAATCTCTTGATAATTGGGAGGTGGTGTGTATTGTGTAGGAGATTGTTGACCTAATGCTAGGAACTGATCAAATTTCTGGGCAAGAAGGTCGACTTTATCTAATCTTTGGGCTATTAGGTTCAGATCGGCCTTAGGACTAGAGTCTGAATATTTGATCCCATAGAATGATGAAAATATCGATGGGTTATAGGTGAAAGGAATAAAATATTTCTTCATCTATCTAGGTGGTTCTTAGAATTTCTAGCCATTTGATTATCATGTTTAGCATGGATCAGTCATTCAATTTCAGAATTAGGTTCAACTAGGTCAGAAAAAATTATACTGTGCATGTATTAGTGCAAACCCTATTATGTGTGTTGTTAAGAATTTTTTTTTTTTTAAGAAGAAGGAGGAGAAAAAGAAGAGAAAAGAAAGAAAGAGAAAAGTTTTAAGGGTGAGATCCTTAAGAAAAATCTTAGATCTAAAGACTAAGATGAGAAGAATTAGTTGTGGTTAAGTATTAATTGCAATCAAGTTAGCTAATAGTTAAACCTAGACACCTACGGGTTTCTTAGACCTAATAGTTTGATGTAGAGTGGCTTAGCTTAAATGCAAATTGGGTTTGTTCTCACTTCCTTCAACTAGCCAGGTAAGAGATGGGATCGTGGGGGTCCCCCCATTGCTTGCCTTAGACACCAATTGAATTGGCCAGGTAAGCTAACAGAACCAATTAAATAACCACGAGTCCACTTAGGCTGAGCCTTTATAACCTCTAGCCTTAGATACTAGTTTCAGGAGTGAGTTCGAACTTACTTTGCACTTGACTTCACCACTATACTCAAACTGAACTCAATTGATCCTAGGGGTCAATGTCTACTTAATTTTAGTTAGGTTTGGGTTAATGTGGGATGCTGGTTGGTTGTTTTTGGGCCAAAGGAGGGTGATAAAATCTCCACCTTATCTTGTTATGGGTGTTGCCCTTAAATTGATTTGAGATGAATATGCACAACCAATTTCAAACAAGGAGTTCTATGTAACTAAATTAGATGCATGAAACTAATGAAACTTGAAAGCTTACCTTGTCTGCAATGATCATCAAAAATAAATCTACAATGATGAATGCTCTTAAAAATTAAGTTTCTACTCTTGTCATGCAATTTTTATTAGATTTATGTGGATGTATTTTAGGTTAATTAAAAAAATAGTAATTAATACTAAAAAAAATAGTTAAGGCTAGGGTTAGGATTGATCTCACCAAGCAAAATTGGAAGCTTTCTATCTCTTTTTTTAATTTTTAAATTTTTTTTTTCTGCACAAAGATAAAAAAAAATAAAAAAGTTAGTAAGTTATATTTACAAAAAAATCAAAGAAATCAAACATTAAAATTGGTGCCTTCCCCGACAATGGTGCCAAAAATTGATAGGATCAAGATGCTGTCGTTAAGACACCGTGATTATCAATCAAATTCTAACTTCAATAAAAATTAAAAATATATAGAAAGTAGTGAGTTGGATCGAATCCATAGAGAAAGTAGGATTTTAATTTGAAATCTTTGATTTTACAAAAAAAAAATAAAATTTTGGAGAAAGCAATTTAAGTCGGAAACAAAAATTAAAAGCGCAAAAAATAAATCGAGTACTAAGATCTACTAACTAGATCCTAGCATCTACTTGCAATAAAAATAAATAATAAAAATTTAAAAAATATAAAAATAAATTGGTACTAAGATCTACTAATTAGATCCTAGCATCTACGTGCAAGAAAAATAAAAGACAGGAATTTAAAGTGTAGGAAAATAAATTTTGTATTAATTGAAATTGAAATTCAAGTACAAGGAATTTAAAAGAAATAATAAAAATAAAACTGTAATAAGGATCTGAAGTTGATCAGTCAAGCCTCATCAAAAAGATGGTTGATGATCTCTCCATCTTCCGTCGTACTCCGTAGAGCGAACCAACTTTTTTCCTTCTTTTTCTTGGGTCCCTAAAGCTATTTAATTTTTTTTTATTTTTTTGAACACTTTCTATTCAATTTTTCTCTTCTCCAAAGCTTATTCCTGGGCCCCCTATTTATAGATGAATTTTTTATAATTTTTTGGTAGGAAAAAGAGTCCTAAAACCCTTAGAAATCGTATAAATCTCCTTAGGAATATTTTTGGCCGTCGGATCAGCTTCGGACCGCCCAGATCTGCTCAAAAATCAGAGTTATAATCCTTATCAGGGTCGGATCAAATGTCAGCCGTCCGATCTGGGTTCTAATTAAGTTCTGGCCATCGAATCATGCAAAAGAGTCCTTAACACAATCGGGAGCGATAACAGCCATTGGATCGCGTGATGGATTGCTTCTGGACCGTCGGATCACGCAAAAGAGTCCTATTCAAAGTCGGCAACGAGTCTGAACCGTCGGATCTGGGTCGGATTGAATCTCAGCCGTTGGATTGCACCCAAGATCTTATTTTCGCTATGAACCATGCTTGTGGACCGCGTAACTATTCCTGTGGACCGTGCCCTGGCTCTGTGGACCGATCGATCGGTCCACCGTACACCAGAGGCTATTTTCTTTGTTTTTTAGGGTATTTTAGCTCTATTTTTGCTCCGATTTTCACCTGAAAAATTAGAAAAAATATACATTAAATTCCTCAAAAAATTTTCTTCATTTTGGTGCTTAAATTACTCAATTAAATTAACATCTATTTTTTTATAAATATATCTAATTTCATATTTTTTCAAAATCACTTTATTTTTTAGAAAAATTCAATAAATTCATGAAATTAGGATTTTTAAGAAGATGTTAGCACCATAAATTACCAAAAATATCTCCAATAAATATAAAAATATACTACTTATTAATCACCAGCTCCACAAGGAGACGATGAATTTAGTAGGAGGATCTTCTTTGGGTAGTCGTCATCCCTTTAAAAAAAAGAATAAAAATAAGAATAAGAATGTGCCAGGTGCTGAGAGTTAGTCTCAGAAATTCAAGTTTAAGACTAATCAAAGTTAGGTGGAGTACTTCTTTTGTAAGAAGTAGGGTTACTGGAAGAGAAACTATCCTCAGTATATCTCTTTCCTTGATCCGAATAGGCCAAAGAAGAAGAAGCAATCAATTACTGGATAAGGTACTTATATGATAACTATTGTAATTTCAATGTAGGGGCATGCTTGTATGTTTCAATTTTTTTTTTTTAAAATATCGCAGCAAAATAGAAGATTAAAATACCTTTTAATCTACATCATGCATGCATAAAATATAAACTATTAGGATCTACTTTATATGCTGAAATTGAACATATACTGAAATTGAATATGTGATCAAATCACATTCCAATTTCTCAATTTTTTTCTTCAAATTTAGATCTGAAAGAGAAGAGACTTTCTCTTAGCCGTGCAAGTATCTAGCCTCTATAAGTATCCACTCAAGATCAGTCTAGAATAGTTTTCTTTAATATTGATTTTTCTACTCTAAAAAAAATCAGCCTGCGAATCTGAACGAAGCTTGGATCGTGATCAACTCTTTGATCCTTTCCTTGATCTTCTTCTTCTCTTCTTCTCTTATTTTTTTTTTCTAGATTATGCAACAACAAGGGACTAAAAATTAGTAAGAAATATGGGATGCCCAAACACCTTTGGGCATTGAAGATGGAGGACGCCCAAGATATGGGCATTGGATCTCCAAGGGAGAAGAGTAGGAGAAGAGAAAGAAGGGGGTGTGGGCTCTTCAAGGGAGGCATGAGGCTACTAGTTGAATTACCTAGAGGCCTTAGGGAAGGCCCTTTTAAATAGATATAAAGTTTGAATCCTATTCAAAATCAAACAACCACTTAATACAACTACTTGCATTAGGAATCCTTATTCCTTTAGTTATTTGACTCTCTTTAGGAGATTCTTTAGGTGTCAACTATTGGAGCCTTTGCACCCACAAAAATACACCCAACATGGCACCCATGGGACGTCCCATGCTGGTTCTACATACCCTCTAATGGGTGGACATGCCTAACTTGATCAAATCAAGTGGCATCCAACCAAAACTATCAAGAAAATTAATTAAGGACTTGAACCCTTAATTCATTTGGTCCAAAATCTTAGGCACCAAACAATTGAAGCTCAATAAATCTAATTTATTTAGATTATTAGTAGATAATTAAATTTGAATTAATCTTATCAAATAAGAAATTCAAATGTAAAGAGAAAATTGGATCCAACCATATGCTAGTAAGGTTATCCTGAACCCAATAGGATTTCTCTAAATCTAATTGAAACTTCATAAGCCCAATTGGATCCAACCATATGCTAGCAGTATGTAGTGGCAATCCAGTAGAACTGAAAAAAATCTTAATGTGTAGTTCACGTGTGATTCAGTCCCTCTATCGTAAGCCCTGACTAGATGACAGGTTATGGATAAATCGTCAAACCTCATCATCAGTCATATGATAGATTTGATCAGTTCAAATCCAATTGTGATTCTTATGGAAACTCTTTTCTAATAATCATACTATTGTGGCCACAGACTCTCGGACTTAGTCTCTCAAATTCTATAGGACTACTCTTTTCTATCAAGATTGATAGATTCCATCTTGATGGGCACCCTACTCCTATAGTAGACCAACTGTCACCAACATCCACTATAAGGACTCATTCAGATCATGTTTATGTGTCAGTCAAACTTCAGCAGCCTCACTGCGAGCAGTCGTATCATCGTAGGTCAAAAGATTATTCATACAACTACAGCATCGAGACAATCACTGATGATCAAGTAGAAATCTAAGTGATCTCTCATATTGTCACACTCAGTATTAGTTATTCTCTAACAACTATCCGCACTC
Organism: Elaeis guineensis; assembly: GCF_000442705.2. Taxonomy (NCBI): domain Eukaryota; kingdom Viridiplantae; phylum Streptophyta; class Magnoliopsida; order Arecales; family Arecaceae; genus Elaeis; species Elaeis guineensis. The sequence goes on along the minus strand of NC_026007.2, from coordinate 16,504,269 downwards.
ATCGCTAAGCGTCTCTACATTATAGATCAGAGACTCATCTATCCTAAAGGAAATGATCTGTGCATCGATCTATCTAGATCGATGACCGTCTTCATGATGATACTATGATCGAGAGTATTTAGAAATTAAATACATATCTCTGATTCTCAACACTTTGAGAATATGTATCAAAATATTAATTTCATGGATGATTCAAAGACATATCACACTTGAATAAAAATTAAAATTTATCTTTTTATTGATCAAATCAATGTATTAAGTATAAAATTATGTCCTAGCTTTATTATAATGTGTCGGCCATATTGACTTCTACGACATATATCTAATAATAACACCTTGTAACTTCTTTCTTTTTGATACAATTATCTAGGTATTGATACCGATAGTCCTATTCATATTTGCAATTCATTGTAGGATCTTCAAGTCAATAGGAGATTTGGAGATGGCGAGAGTTTCTGAACATTGGAGATAGAAGATCAGTTCTAGTTCTAGCTTTAAGAATCATCAAGCTTGTATTCAAGTCTCGTTACATTGTTCTTAATGAGTATCATTATTATCCTAGTTTTCTTTTGAATGTTATTTTTGTAGGCCTTTTGGCCAAATTTAATTATGAAAATTAATAAAGAAAAACTTTTGTGATATCATTTTAAATGGTGTTATAATTTTGTGTGGACAGTCGAACAATGGTATCTATGTTGTATCTAGACCTAATGTAATGTACATTTCTAATAAACATCCTAGAATAGATGATGTCACAGATGTCTACCTTTGGTATTGTAGGCTAGGTCATATAAACCAGAATAGAATGAACAAGTTAGCTAAAAAAAGGATTCTTGATAAAAATGATTATGAATCGTTACCTACCTGTGAATCTTGTTTGCTTAAAAAGATGATCAAGTCATCTTTTACTAGAAAAGATGAACGAGCCAGTGATGTGCTGGGTCTAATACATACTGATGTATATAGACCCATGAGCACATGTGCTAGAGGATGGTATAACTATTTCATTACATTCACAGATGATCTATCTAGATATGGACACATCTACTTGATGAAACATAAGTCTAAATCGTTTCAAATGTTCAAACCGTTCCATAATGAAGTAGAGAAACAAACTAAAAAAGATACTAAAACTCTTCAATTCAACTGAGGAGGTGAATATCTCTCCAATGAATTTCTGACATATCTAGGAGAGAATAGAATTTTCTCTTAATGGACCCCTTCAGAGACACCACAGCATAATAGCATCTCGAAAAGGAGGAATCAAACCTTGTTGGATATGGTTCGGTCCATGATGGGGTTTGCAACTCTGTCGATCTTCTTCTGAGGATATGTACTTGAAATAGCCTGTCTTGTGCTCAATAATGTATCGAGCAAGTCAGTTAGTAAGACACCATATGAAATATGGTCAGAGCGTAAGCCGAACCTCTCTTTCTTTAGGGTTTGGGGGTGTCCAGCTTATGTTAAATTATTGCAAACTGACAAGCTCAGTCTTAGGTCCAATAAATATAATTTCATAGGATATCCCAAGGAAATGAGGGAATATTACTTTTACCTATCTGCTGAACAAAAGGTGTTTGTCAGTAATGAGGCATATTTTTTGAAAAAAAAAATCATAATGAAGGAATAAGTGCCTCAAAAATCGAGTTTGACGAAGTTCGATAGGTAGAAGAACCAACATCAATGATTGAACCTGAACCGAGTTTGATAAGATCAAACCTAGAGCCCAATATATAAACATCCTTAAGGTGATTCGGTAGAGTATTGCATCAGCTGGACAGATACTTAGGTTTCTTGATCTAGGACAGGGATCCTATTGAACTCGATGAGAATGATGAGGATTCGATCACCTATATGGATGCGATGCAGAGGTCCGACTCTGATAAATTGCTTGAAGCCAAGAAATCCAAAATGAAACCATGAAGATCAACAATGTATGGATATTAGTTGACCCACCTGAAGGAGTTAAATCCATAGAGTGTAAGTTGGTCTTTAAAAAGAAGAGGGATGCAGACAAAAAGGTGGAGATCTATAAAGCCCATTTGGTTGTCAAGGGTTATCGTTAGCATTATGGTATTGACTATGATGAGATGTTTTCTCCTGCGGCAATGCTCAAGTCCATTCGGATCATGCTTGTGATAACAGCATACCTAGACTATGAAGTCTGGCAAATGGATGTGAAGACAGCTTTTCTAAATAGAGAACTAAACAAAGAGATGTATATGATACATCCTAAAGGGTTCACATCCATAGATGAGTCCAAGATGTGCAAGCTTCAGCGATCCATTTATGGATTGAAACAAGCATCTCAGAGTTGGAATATATATTTTGATAAGGTAATCAGAATGTATGGCTTCATTAGGATCGAAGAGGAACCCTACATATATAAGTGGGCTAATGGTTCAATAATTATATTTTTTGTGTTGTATATGAATGACATTCTCCTAATCGAGAATGATATCCCTGCATTATAGAAAATAAAAGTATGGCTATCATCACAATTCTCCATGAAGGATCTGGGAGGAGCAGCCTACATCCTAGGGATAAAGATTTATAGGGATAGATCTAAGAGGCTGCTTGGGCTCTCCAAATCCACATACATAGATACCATGCTGAAATGGTTCAGTATGAAAAATTTCAAGAAAGGCTATCTTTTGATAGATCATAAAATTTCTCTTTTGAAAGAAGATTGTCCGACAACTCCTCAAGAGAGAGCATTTGGTAGAGTTCCATATGCTTTAACAGTGGATTCTATTATGTACGTCATGACATATACGAGACCAAACGTGACATACTCACTAAGGATAGTGAGTAGATATCAGTCTGATTCAGAAGAGAACCATTAGAAGGTCATAAAGACCATTCTTAAGTATTTGAAAAATCTAAAGACCAGTGGCTTGTGTATGGTGAAACTGATTTGAAACTAGTGAGATTCACCAACTCCAGCTTTCAGTCAGACCATGATGATAGCAAGAGTATATCGGGCTATATTTTTATCCTGAACGATGGAGCGATCTACTGAAAAAATTTCAAGCAGCACACTATGGCTGACTCTATTTGCGAAGCAGAGTATATTGCGGCATCTGATACTATGAAGAAAGCTATATGGTTGCAAAAGTTTATCTGTGAGCTCAGAGTGGCACCCTCCATTGATGGTCCCGTCTTGTTATATTACGACAATACAGGAGCCATTGCTCAAGCCAAAGAATCGAGGTCCCATCAGCGCACCAAACATATTCTGTGCCGCTTTCAACTTATCCGAAAGATTATAGATTGAGATGACGTCGACCTTCAGAAGATTGATGGAAAAAAAAACCTAGCTGACCCATTTACTAAAGCTCTTAAGATCAAGGAGTTCAATGATCACAAGTCAAAGATGGGTATTCGATACTGTACCGATTGGCTTTAGTCCAAGTGGGAGTTGTTGGAAAATATATCCCAAAGCCAATCATCAGCCTGCTGATGATTGTACTCATCTTATAAATTATATATAAATTTTTATTAATAAAAAATATTTAGCTTTTTCATTACAAATTATCTATTTTTGAACTCCTGTGTTATAATGAAGTTCTTAAGACTATAATTAATCGACAAAAAAGGATTTATCGTTAAGTCCTTAAAAGTGTTCGCGACAAATGATATGCTATTAATAGGATGATAGCAATATCGAGTATAGATCATTACATGCTATATGAGTTGGTTGTCCTCTTAACCAAAGAGTGTGAAGATATTGTTATAGCGTGCAGATGGAATGTAAGAGTATATTCATATCTACTGTCAAGAGTGGCTCATAAAGGGTATGAGTATAAGTGTCCCTCAGATCTGAGATCACCACGATGACTTATAAGCAACTCACTATACTTTAGTATCGGACCATCTGAGTTTCTAACTCAGTGACGGAAGGCTATTGGGTGTAGTCAAGTACTTATCAAGTCAGTGTGTGAGTCAAAATAAAATTGATCCCTCTGAATTAGTAAGAGATATGCATCAGTGTATTTTAATTTAGTAAAATCTTGGTCAAGGTAATCCATGAGATGGATTTGAAAGGTTGAAATATAATGTGGTCAATTTAATTAGGGTTGACAGTTAAATCCTAAGTTACCTTGAGCATTAGGGTTAAAGGAATGAATTATACGGTAATCATCTGCCAGTAGGTTCCAGAATGTTGCTTTGAAATACTTTGACCTATCTGATCATCGGGTCATCATTGCTAGATGGTTACATCGATTGATATAAAAAATTATTTCTATACTACTGACTTAGGTTCGAACCTATGGGATCACACGCATTAGAAGTTTGGTCAGATCTAATGGCTGAAGAGTCCAATTGGATTATGACTCTGGTGACGAGTTCTACTGGGACTTGGACTCTGGGAGAGAGTCCCACTGGGATTAGGACTTTATTATTATGGAGAATTAATTAATAATTAGATTACTAATTGACTCAATTTGATTGAGTAAAGAGCTTTGGATCAAGTCTAATTGAATTAGATTCAGTTTGACTCAGATTGGGTTTAATATGATCAATCCTGATTATAAGAGAAATTTGATCCTGATTCGATTAGAGTTTGGCCTCAACTAATTTCTAATTGGATTAGAAATTTGATGAGATATCTAGATTTCTAATTGGATTAGATTCATTTCTATTAGTGGGTTCAATCTAAATTTGATTTGGATTAGAATCAAATTAAAAATGAAGAGTCTTTGTCAATTTGGACTCTATCCTTATCTCCTTGCACCACACTTGGATACATGCCTACATCTCCATGCCAAATTGGATTTGGCTTGATCTTTTTGGTCTCAAAGTAGTTAATCCAATAAGGATGGGTGACAATAATTGATGAGTCATAAACTTATCTTCTACCTAATTCGAATGCGATCCGAATTAGAGATAAGATGTAAACTAGGAAAAAAAATTTTCAAACAAAGAAAGATGTGTTGGATGTATGCCCTAGAAGCCAATCTTGGCTGACACATTTCATATCTCTAGGATATAATTTTATATTTATTGAACAATTATATTACCATTCATGTCTATGTGTCCATGAATCATCCAAGGGATTAACAAGATGATGATACATATTCTTAAAGAGTTGAGAATTTGAGGCATATGTCATTGATAATTGATTCCTAAATTGCTTCTGATCATAGGATCATCATAAAAATGGTGATTGATTCAGATAGATCAGTGCATGAATTACTTCCTTCAGACAGATGGGTCTCGAGTCTGTAGTGTAGAGACACTGGAGTGAGAGTGCATGTGGTTGTTAGAGAACAACTAGCACTGAGCATGACCAACATGAGAAGTCACATGGATGTCTACTTACTCGTTAGTGATTTTCTCGATGCTGCAGTTGTATGACTAGTCCTTTGATCTGAGATGACATTACTGCTCATAGTAAGGCTGCTGGAGTTTGACTGACACATCAACATGAGTCTCAAAGAGCCCTTGTAGTGGATGTTGACGACAGTTGATCCATTGTAAGAGTGGGGTGTGCATCAAGATGGGATCTATCGATCCTAGCAGAAGGGAGTAGTCCTATGAGATTTAAAAAGCTGAGTCCTTAAGTCTATGGCCATAATAATATAATTGATAGAAAAGAGTTTTCATAGAATCACATATGAACTTAAGCTGATTGAATCTATCATATGACCGATGTTGAGATTTGAGGATTTATCCATGACCTGCCATCTAGTCAGAACTCATGATAGAATGACTGAATTATATGTTAACTACACCTAGAGGTTCATTTAAGTTCTACTGGGTTGCCACTACATACTGCTAGATGTCACTAGTGGATTGTGAGAGCTCACTAGGATTGTTCTAGATCGATAATCCTTGTTGAGTTAGAGTAGAATTATTCTGATCTATTGAAAAGAGTTTCAATGATACGATGATAGAGATCATTGTATGTCTCACTACTGAATAAAATTGAACCTATGAGGTCACACAATAAGGGATTAGGCCTGAAATAAGTAATTGAGCTTATGAAGTATCAATTGGGTTTAGAGAAACCCATTGGATTCATGGTAACCTTGCTAGCACATGGTTGGACCTAATTCCTCTTTTCGTTGGAATTACTTATTTGATAAGTTAATTCTAACTTAATTACCTACTAATAACCTATATGAATAAAATTCATGAGACTTCAATTATTGGGTGTCTAAGGTTATGGATCATATAAATTAAGGGTGCAAGTCCCTTATGAATATCTTTGATAGTTATTATGGGGTGTCACCTTGATTTGATCAATTTGGGCATGTCCATTGATTAGAGGACCTTTTGTTTTCATATGGGGCATCTCTCGGATATGTTTTGGGGTGTCTAATTATGGGTGCAACGGCTCCAATTGTTGGCACCTAATGGGCTTTCTAATGTAAGTTGGATTACTTAAGTTAATAGGAATCCTAATGTAAGTAGGACTTGTATTATGAGATTGAATAGGATTCAATCCTTATACCTATTTAAAGGGACCTCCCCTAAGATTCTTAGAGCATCAAAACCAGCAGTCTCTCACACCCAAAGGCTCTCCCCACACCCTCTCTTCCTCTCCTTTTCTCTCCTCTTGGGTGTTCAATACACCCTTTCCTTAGGACGTGCGTCCCAAGGAGTTCCATACCCAAAAGAGTTTGGGTGCCTCTTTCTTGCTGGTTTTTAATATCTGATAGTAGTACATAGTAAGAAGAAACTCTAGAGAAGAGGATAAGAAGAAGATCAAGGAGAAAGATCAAGTGTTGATCACGATCCAGACATCGTTCAGATTCAACAGGCTGAATTTTGGAGAATAAAAAATTTAGATTATAGAGGACTATTCCAGACTGATCTCGATTGGATACTCATAGAGGTTGGATACTTGTATGGCTAACAGAGAGTCTTATTTCTTTCAAATTCAATTTTGAAGAAAGAGATTGCGAAGTAAGTATGTGATTTGATCACAATCTGAATTTCAACATAATCAATTTCAGCATATGAGATAGATCCATGTGGTTTTATATTTTTATGCATGCATAATTTATATTAAAATTATTTTTAATTTTATTCTCTACTATGGTATTTAGAAAATAAAAGTTTTGAAACACATATATATGCACCAAACCTGAATTTCAACAGTGGTATCAAAGCCATGGGTTTTCATATGCTGAATTTTAATATACATATTTTTGAAAAAGTTTTAAATTTTTTTTTTTTTGATACATGAAATGTATGGATAGATCTTTAAATTTGAAATTTAATTTTAGATTTAATTCTAGAATATATAGCTGATATGTTGATACATGCATAGATCTAAAAATTGATCTAGAAAGAGTTCTAGTTCATGTGAAATAGATACATGCATGAAATCTGAATTTTTTTATGATCTGAATTTTGATTCATATGTATGATATATGATTGTATATTTAGATCATAAATTTAACTTTAATCTAATCTATGATTAGTATATGAGATATATGATATCATGTTTAGATCTGAAATTTTGTTTAAGATCTGATTTTACATGCATATATGTGATATATATTTGTATGTTAGAATTTAAAATTTATTTTCATATTTTAATACTTACTTTCATGCAAAGTATTTAGATCTGAAATATGATTTTAGAATCTAAAATTTATGTTTGTGTATGAGGGTTTTGATCATGGAAAAATCAAAAAATAAGTCATGTAATAGGATTATATCTAAAGTTTTTGATTTGAGACATATGGGTCTGATTCGATTAAGTAATTAGTTAAACTGAGTCAAGTATTGAATTGAGTTAGATCAATTAAGTTAATGATCATACAATTGTTGTTGATCAAATCAATTGAATCCCATATGTAGAATCGATTAACCTAAGGACCTAATTTGGCTTGTTGATTTGAGCCCGATTCACTTGAGCTAACCAATTCTGATCAATTATCCAATTGATGTTTAAGACAAGTAATTGAAAGGTGGTTATTTAATTGATTTCATTCACTTACCTAGCTAATTTATTGGTGTCTAAAGAAAGCAACGGGGGGACCCCCACTAATCTCCACTTATCTGGCCAATTTGAAAGATTGTGTCACAAATATGGTTGCTTGATAGTTTGATTTAGCCCATACCAATTACATCAGTCATATGATGACTGATTAGATGAAATCTAAATCCAAATCTCTTCACAAAATATTAAGTCCAAGATCTTCCACCATTGTAGGTGTGCGGACATGCTACTAGCGTTGATTGTTCTCGGCTGGTCATAGTGGTTCAGTTGCATCGAGAACACGCAATCACTCTATTAGCAAAGAGTTACAGTGGGATAAAGATAGGGTTGGGCCCAATAACTGTTAGGTGAGGGACTCAATGACAGCTTTACATCTGCTTGTGAACAGTGGGTCTGACTTAACTAAGAAGTACAGGCAATAACTGTTAGGTGAGCCCACATGACTTAGAGACCAAGTGGCTGCAATATGCTTAGAAAAGCATCTAGACAAAGAGTTATCTATGCATCAGTGTTTATTCATGTTACCAATAATTGTTAGGTGAGATGTATGGCATTGGTGGGACCGCAGCACCCACTAGAAATCCAATTATCGCATTAGGATTTTATTTCTCCACCCGGAGAGTGTGGAAGTTCTGATAAAATAGTGGGTTTGCATCTAAAAGTCTCTAGAATAAAATTAAAAAATAAATACAAACACTCAATTAGAATCTTTGCTCTTTGGTGTTCATTGTATCAGCTTCCAACCCTCTAGCTTAAATCCTAGATATCAACCGATTAATCAAAATTGAGTATATAAACTGACTTACAAACTTAAGAATTATTCTTAATTTTAAAAAATTAAGTAATATTCTCTATCAGATTATTCTAATGTTAACAATCTGTTCAACCCATAGTCGACGAGCTATACTTGACGAGTGGATGGACAATGACAACAAAGATAGGTACTATGCATGAGTACATGTACAATGCCAACGACATGTTGATTCATCCACAAGTGTTGTGAGGTGATCAAAATTACACAATGCATGTGATGCATGATGGGCAGTCAGTCTATGATCGTTATTTGATAATGATCGAGGACATTAAAGAGATTAAAAGGCTTAACATGACCATGCATAAGGAATTGCTTAAGGATTTGATCCTGCAATCCTTGATTAGTTTATATGGATAGTTTATGATAAACTACCATATGAAAGACCATCATGGTACTTTATCTGAATTGGTCAAAATGTTGATAACAAAGAAACTTTGAAAGAGTTCAGAGGTAAATACCTGGAGAGACAAAAGAAATAAAGACACACCTAGAGTAGATATGTCAAAATTGCTCAATACTATCCTTACAATTTTCTCTTCTCCTAGTTGAGCTACAAACTCTAGTGTAGAGTCGATGGGAAGGTAGAGGGCTGAGGAAGTAACCCTTGAATTGGCTATAGATCAACAGTTGCTGCTGTGGCCATGGGTATCTGTCCTTTGCGATCATCGTTTGGATTTAGTCTTAGAGACAGTCTCTATCATTTGCATGCTGATGCATATGTGAACTTAATTGAGCAATCAGTGAATGCCATTAGATCTGAGAGATCCAAAATTGAGATAAAATTTAAAGTATATGTGAAATCTATAGCTAAATCATATTAGAGAAGAAATGATTAATAAACTAAAAAAATATGGGCTTGGGCTCATTGACTGTTGAGTCAAATCTAATTTGTACATCATCTCTTTGAGGAAATATAATCAAGCTACTCTTGTGGGACAAGAGAAAAAGGATCACTGAGATACTTATCCTTGTACACATTTGATGTGTGTAGCCCATGTGATGTGCTAACCAAAGAGTTATCTCTACTTTATATATGAGATACAAATCTAAAATTTTTGAAAAGTTCAAAGAATTCAGATGTAAGTAGAGAAATAAATCGAAAAATTTCTGAAGATACTTTGATCGGATCGAGGATGCATTACCATTGAAAGAAATTTTTCGATTATCTCATAAAATGGTATTGTTTCATATTGGATCCCTCTTAATAAATCTTAGCTCAGTAAGATAAGAAGAGTCATGGGACTATATGAGATATGATCTGATCCATAATAAAATTCACTAATTTATTTATATCTTTTTAGAGATATATTTTATTTCTATGAAATTGGGTTCTCTCTAAACCTGTTCCTACCACATCATATAAGATATGATAAGGTGAGAACAGAATCTTGATTATTCTGAGATTCAAAGATGTCCAACCTGTGTCTAGGATAGCAGGTGGATATATTAGTAGAAAAGTCTATAAAGCTCTTCCTAAAAGAGTTTGGGATATTACTTTCTGATGGGATTACAATGTGATTGTGACTCAATGCTATCTTCTTGGAAAACTGTTTAACCAAGATAAAGCAGTGGGAGGAAAGTTAAGCTATAAGAGAGTATCTCTGAAGAGTAGGGAGCCTTGGGACATTAAAAATATATTAATCATGAGCCAGTAGATGTGTATTCCTCCTCCACCTCATACACATTGTAGGATCTTCAATCCTCTCGAAAGATACTTGAGTATGCTTAACAGAGGATGTAGAGAAAATCATTTCTCATAAGAGATAGGGAACATAGAGATGATCCCAGAATCTACAACGAGGCAATGTGAGACATCAACTCCAAGAAAGGATGTGAAATAGCTTTTCTGAGTAGAGATCTTTTGAAGATTTCTATATGAAATAGCCTATAGATTTTACTTCTTGTGATAGGTGATCACAAAGACCACAATACCCTTGGAGTTGGAACATTCATTTTAATAATATGATCAAATTGTTTGATCAGATATAAGAAATTATGGATTTCAAAAGGATCAGTGGGAGTGTCCAATACTGACATCGGTTAAAATATGGTTGAATATAGATTTCTCTATGAAAGATATAAAGTGAGCATCCTAAAGATCTATAGAGATAGATGCAATTGGATGCTTGTGTATTAACAGATAAAGTATAGAGATCGGATGTTGAAAGCATTTAACATAAAAATCTCAAAGAGGGGTCTGCTATCCTCTCGAACATAGTCATATTCCATAAAGTACTTAAACTGATACCGTGATTGTCACAAATAGATATTAGTTATGTCCAGACTGTGAGCGTTGGATTGCTGTGAAAACATTCTTAAGCTCTTAAGAAGAACTGAGGATATGTTCAGAGAAGGATCAAAGCTAGGAGTGGGAAGATACATCAATTCAGACTTTATGTCTGATGTTGATGGTAGAATGTCTACATCATGGATATGTTTCTATATCGATATCTTGAAAGGATTCCAAATAATCGATCAATGAAAGCTGAGTACACTGTAGATGTGTAGGATGCATTCTGGTTGTAATGTTAGTTGCAGAATTAGTTATCATACCATCAGATATCGTGACACCATACTGCAAAGATAATGGCACCATAGCCTTTGCTAAGGAGCCTAGGTCTCATCAGATATCCAAGCACATAGAACAGCAGAACATGCGACTATCTCGAGTAGAAATATATAGAGGTGTAGAGAGCAAACTTTACATGTGATGTGGATGACCCACTGGTAAGTCACTTGGCTAGCCTAAGACTATAGCCTGTCTTGTAAAGATAGGGCTTGGTACATGATAGATTGGCTTTAGTACAAGTGGGAGATTGTTGGATGTATGCCCTATAAGCCAATCTTGGCTGACACATTTCATATCTCTAGGATATGATTTTGTACTTATTAGGCAGTTATATTACCATTCATGTTTATGTGTCTATGAATCATCTAAGGGATTAACAAGATGATGACATATATTCTCAAAGAGTTGAGAATTTGAGGCATATGTCTTTGATGGTTGATTCCTAAATTGCTCCTGATCATAGAATTATCATGGAGATGGTGATTGATCTAGATAGATCAGTGCATAGATCACTTCTTTCGGACAGATGGATCTCAAATCTGTAGTGTAGAGATACTGGAGCGAGAGTGCAGGTGGTTGTTAGAGAATAACTAGCACTGAGCATGACCAACATGAGAAGTCACACAGATGTCTGCTCACTCGTTAGTGACTTTCTCAATACTGTAGTTGTATGACTGATCTTTTCATCTGAGATGATACTACTGCTCGTAATGAGACTGCTGGAGTTTATCTGACACATTAACATGGATCTCAACGAGCCCTTATAGTGGATGTTGGCGATAGTTACTCCACTGTAGGAGTGGGGTGTGTATCAAGATGGGATCTATCGATCCTGGCAGAAGAGAGTAGTCCTATGAGATTTAAGAGACTGAGTCCTTAAGTCTATGGCCATAGTAGTGTGATTGATAAAAAAGAGTTTCCATAGAATCACATATGGACTTAAGCTGATTGAATCTATCATATGACCGATGTTGAGGTTTGACGATTTATCCATGACCTATCATCTAGTCGAAACTCATGATAGAGGGACTGAATCACACGTTAACTACACCTAGAAGTTTATTTCAGTTCTACTGGGTTGCCACTACATACTGCTAGGTGTCACTAGTAGATTGTGAGAGCTCACTAGGATTGTTCTGGATCGACAATCCTTGTTAAGTTAGAGTGAAATTATTCCGATCCATTGAAAAGAGTTTCAATGATACGATGATAGAGATCATTGTATGTCTCCCTACCAGATAGAATTAAACCTATGAGATCACACAACAAAGAGATTAGGTCTGTAATAAGTAATTGAGCTTATGAAGTGTCAATTGGGTTTAGAGAAATTCATTGGATTCATAATAACCTTGCTAGCACATGGTTGAATCTAATTTCTCTTTCTGTTGAGATTACTTATTTGATAAGTTAATTCTAACTTAATTACTTACTAATACCTACATGAATAAGATTTATGAGACTTCAATTATTGGGTGTCTAAGGTTATGGATCACATAAATTAACGGTGCAAGTCTCTTATGAGTCTCCTTGATAGTTATTATGGGGTGCCACCTTAATTTGATCAATTTGGGTGTGTCCATTGTTTAGAGGGCCTTTTATTTTCATATAGGGCATCTCTCGGGTATGTTTTGGGGTGTCTAATTCTGGGTGCAAGGGCTCCAATTGTTGGCACCTAATGGGCTTCCTATTGTAAGTTGGATAACTTAAGTTAATAAGAATCCTAATGCAAGTAGAACTTGTATTATGAGATTGAATAAGATTCAATCCTTATGTCTATTTAAAGGAACCTCTCCAAAGATCCCTAGAGTATCAAAATCAGTAGTCTCTCACACCCAAAGGCTCTCCCCATACCCTCTCTTCCTCTCCCTTTCTCTCCTCTTGGGTGTTCTATACACCCGTTCCTTGGGACGTGCGTCCCAAGGAGTTTCATGCCCAAAGAAGTTTGGGTGCCTTTTTCTTGCTGGTTTTTAATATCTGGTAGTAGCATATAGTAAGAAGAAACTATAGAGAAGAGAAAAAGAAGAAGATCAAGGAGAAAGATCAAGTGTTGATCGCGATCCAGGCTTCATTCAGATTCAGCAGGCTGAATTTTGGAGAATCAAAATTCAGATTATAGAGAACTATTTCAGACTGATCTCGAGTGGATACTCATAGAGGTCAGATACTTGTGCGGCTAACAGAGAGTCTTGTCTTTTTTAGATCCAAATTTGAAGGAAGAGATTGTGAAACAGGTATGTGATTTGATTACAATCTGAATTTCAACATATATCAATTTCAGCATATGAGATAGATCCATTGTTGGGAAATATGTCTCAAAAGCTAATTGTCAACCTGTTGACGGTTGAGCAACTTTGTATTGTAATTAATTTATTAATAAATAAAATATATTTTTGATATTTTTATCATAAGTTTTCACCTTCTAATGAACTTCGTTGTTGTGATGAAATCTTTAGGACTATTTAGGTTCGATAAAGAGAGGATTTATCGATTAGTTCTTAAAACTATTCACGACCAAATAATAGGCTGTTAATAAGGACGACAGCTTCTATTGAGCATAGGTCACTGTAGGCCATATGAGTTGGTTGTCCTCTTAACCAAGGAGTGAGGAGACACTGGTATGGCATACAGATAAGATGAAAGGATACATCATCATTGAATGTGACCAACTTCAGCGTATTCTGCTGTCAAGAATGCCTCTGATGGGATATAGGAATAAGTATCTCTTAGACCGAAGATCACCTCAGTGACTTACAAGCAACTCACTGTGCTTTGGTACTGGACTAACTGAATTTTTAATTCAGTGACGGAAGGCTTTTGGGCACAATCAAGTACTTGCGAAGTCAGAGTGTGATCAAGATGGGATTGACCACTCTAAGAGTTAGAGAAAAATGAGTCACTGTATTTCAATTTAGCAAAACCTTGATCAGGATAATCCATCAGATAGATCTGATACTTTGAAATACAATGTGGACAACTTGATCAGAGTTGACAGTGGAACTCTGAGGTATCCTATAAGCATTTTGGTCAAGGAGATGAATTATATGAAAACTATATCCGCATGGGTTCTAAGGATGTTGTTCTACACATTCGACCTATCCGACCGTCGGGTACCATTGCTAGATGGTCACTTTGATTGGTACAAAAATTTATTTCTGTGCTACCGACTTAGGTTCGGACCTATGAGATTACACACATTAGAGTTCACAATCTGATCGGATGGTTGATCAACGATTAAGAATCATTCTAAGATTAAACGATCAATACGATTGACATTTAACCTAGTGCAAGTGTTGCAGGAGGATCAATTAGCAATTTGATTGCTAATTGACTTAATTTGATTAAGTCAAAGGACTGAGATTAAGTCTAATTAAATATAATTTAATTAGATTTAGTTTAGACTTGATTGGATCAAGTCCAATTTATTTATTGGATAAGCCAAGTGCAAGAAAAAACTAGTCCTAGTTCAAATAGGACTTGGGTCAACCTAATTTCTAATTCAATTAGAAAATTAAATCAGATTTAAATCTAATCTAATTTGATTAAATTAGATTGTTAATTGGGTTAAGACCTATTTTAATTAGGTTGATTTGATTTTGGTTTGATTTGGTTTGAGAAATCAAATTTGAACAAGTTATAGATTGAATCCTAATAAGACTATGATTCCACCTTGCGCCACCTTAGCCTCCCACGTCCACTCTCTCTTATCCCACGTCCACTCTCTCTTATTTTGTGTAATAAAATCCTCTCTCCCAGGTCTTCATGCACGTCCAAAATTTTTCTCTCTTTCTCTCTTATATGGAATGTATTTGTGGACCAAGTCAAAGTAGGAATTAGTTTGGATTTTAAATTCTATGAGATAGAGTTTTAGGAAACCAAAACTCTTTTCTTATAGTATTGATTTTACTTAGATTTTTTTTGAAATTTTTATGGCTTTTATGGCACATAATATGGTCCCTTTGCTAGTGTTCCATGATAGAAAAAGGAGGGGATGCCCAAGAGTTGGGCGCCCCTTGTCTTGCCTTGTTTGGATAATCCTTGACTAGGTATTTGACCTAGACAAGGACTCTTCATATCTCTCTATTTAAAATAAATTTTTTCATAAAATTTTATGAATTGTAGAGCATTAAGAGATATTTGGGGCATCCAAAAATCAAGGAGAAAGTGTCTTGGGGTGTGGAGATCTAATGGACACAAAACTAGGTGTCTGGGTTAGAGCAAAGAGAAGAAGAAGAGGGTCTTCTTCTAGAGTTGCTGGGTTCATTTCTTTCCTTCCTCCATCTGTAAGTTTTTTGAGAGTGTCTCATCTAAAATTTCTCCTACTTCTTATCTTTGGTGGAAGTCCAAATCAAGAAGAAGGAGGTATCTGATCGACCATCGAAGAAGGATCAACGCAGTACTAGCATACTGTGTTGATTTTCTAGACCAGGACTTCTGATCGTGATTCGTGGGCTCGTGCGGATGACTCCTAGAGGCTGGACATGTGTGTGGTTTGCAACACCATCCTCAAGCCCGGATCAGCAAAGTTAGAACATCTAACTTGCAAGGTAATAGATATGATCTATTATATTTTACATACATTAGATGTAGTATAGAAACATGTTGATATGATCAACATGTAGTTCTTGCTCTTTATATTTTAATTTTTGATTTAATACCATATAATAATTATGTAATAGGATCTTAGATCTAAAGATTCTTTAATTTTATAAGATAAATTTTGATTTATTTTAGTCTTTCGCTGCCTGATCTTGAAAAAATTTCAAGATCTAACCCTAAAATCCTAGATCTGGTTCCTTCAATTGGTATCAGAGCATAGGTTGTTTATTACATGATTATTAATACATGCTTAGATTATTTTTTAGATTAAATCTAATTTATAATCTAATTATTAAATCTAAAATTAAAATTTTTAGATCAATCATGAACTATAGGTTGTCCTGCTGTAAGGTTTACCCCTTACAGTACAAAGATTATCCTGGTTCGTGTAGATCTATCTTTAATCATAAATTTGTTAGATGTGATCTAAATTAAATTTATGATTTATTAAACTTAAAAGGTGTTTAAATCTAAAATGAAATCACTTTGTTAATAATTCTCGTGCAAAGAACCATCATATATTTGTTTGGAAAATTTGTGCAGTTTAAAGTTAAAATTGTTTCAATTACATGAACCTGTTTAGATTAAATCTAAAGTAGTTTCATACTTATTTCACTTGCATTTTGATTATGAATCAAACATGCAACTTGGTTGGTAGAATCATGTTGTAAAAATATTTTACAAATATAAAAATTATTTTTGAAAAGTCAAACCCCAACCCTCAGTCCAAAACTTAATTGAGAATTAAGAAGTTGTTTGATTAGGTTCTAGGATTGTGAATTGAAGAACCTAAGACACAAACCATAACACATTGGGTTAATGGGTTAGTGGGAATTAGATCTATTAATTGGGTTAGACCTAAGGTTAGATTAAAGATGGACTTAATTAGAGAATTGACTAAATTTAATCAATTGTTGTCTTAGATTAGGTCAAAGATTTTTTAGATAATTACAATAGTTGTAGTTGGTCAAGTCCATGTCTTTAACGAGAACCAAATAGACTTGAGTCTTGGCTAAACAGTCTAGCACGAACTGTTAGGTTAATTTAATCGAAACTAATTAAACTAGCTAGTGTCTAAGGTAAACTAGACCGATGGTTTTTAATTGGCAGTCCACTTACCTGACCATTTCTGATGGTGTCTAAGGTAAGCTTTGGCAAATCCTCTCATTGATTGAACTTACCTAGTCTCTTGGTGAAATTATGCTTTGATCGGATCACTTGACTATTCGAGCTGACCCATGTCAGCTAGGTAAATCAGTGTGACTGATTTAGGTGCTCCTAGACCATCTCTTTAAATGGTCTCCCTTAAGCTGACTTGTGAAGCCAGTGGGAAGATCATGATAAGCTAGTTCATCTGACCTCCTCCTCTAAATCAATTAAATCTTCTAAAATTATTAGGTCCTTAAAATAAAATAGTTATGATGATAACTAGATCATAGCCTCCCATTAAGTGGATGATAATGGGTCAATCAGTTGGATAATCATTAGAGGCCCAAAGGCCTGGTGCTTATCGGCTGATGGAATTATCATTCATAATATGATTTCTTGACTGCACCTTTCTAAATGGTGGTTAGGTTGGCCAACCTAAGTTGGGCCTAATCATTCATTGGCTAGATGGGCTAAGTATGGTCATATTAATGGTTGGACCTAACCAGACCTTTTCAGTGGAGGCCAAAGCCTACTGATTAGGGACTGGGGCAAAAATAAAATTACTAGAAATTATTTAGAAAATAATTGGTTATGAACCTACCCTTAGATGTACATGGGTTGGCCAACCAAAGTTGAGCTTGTGTGCAGCCTAAGTGGATTCTGGTATCCACTAAGAAATTAGGGTAATTCCTTGAATTGGAGGTAGAGGCTACCAATTCAAATAAAATAGTAGAAAAAACCTTTTGATTAAAGTCCAAATCTTTAGGTTTAATGAATCAATTACTAATTAGGTTATGATTTTTCTTTGTACAGATCATTGTTGGACAATGATAAGTTGGTGGGATCCAACTTCGGTAGCTGGTATCGAAAGTTGAAGATAGTCTTGGAGCATGAACGGATCCTATATATGATAACGAATCCTGGACCTGAGGAGCCAGCTGCCAATGTATATGGAACAGTCAGAGATACTTACCAGAAGTGGCTCAGTGGTCGGACCATGGTGCGCTGCATCATGCTGGCTGCCATGAGCGACGAGTTCAGTCGCAGATTGAGATGACTCAGCCAAAGGACATGCTTCAAGTGTTGGAGGATGCCTTTGGCACACCCGATGACGTGGAGAGGCACAAGACTAGTTGTGCCATCTTCAACACCAAAATACGGGATGGTGCCTCTGTCACTGATCATGTATTATACATGATCGAGTTGATGGAGCATTTGAGCAAGCTCGGCTTTCCCTTGCATGAGCAGCATGGGAAAGATGCAATACTAAACTCGCTGCCCAAGTCTTATCTCCCATTCCTCACTCATTATAGATTGATAAAGCATGAAGTAAACTACCATGAGTTACTGGGGTTGCTTCAGAACTTTGAGAAGGATCACCAACTCCACAAGGAGTCGATGAACTTAGTGGGAGGTTCGTCTTCTGATTCTCGACTCTTTAAGAAAGGGAAGAAGAACAAGAAGAAGAAAGTGAAGAAGGTGCATGTTTAAGCTGGGACATCAGTGCAGGGCCAGACCAGAAAGATCAAACCCAATAAGAGTCAAGCTGAATGCTTCTTTTGCAAGAAGCGGGGGCACTGAAAGAGAAACTGTCCTCAGTACATTGCCTCCCTGGACCCGAACAGGCAGAGAAAGAAGCAAGCTATTGCTGGGCAAGGTATTTATATGATAACTCTTTATAATTTCTCTATTTGTGATATAACTGATTGGGTATTGGATACCGATAGCCCTTACCATATTTGCAATTCGTTGCAGAAGTTGCAGGTCAGTAGGAGATTCGAGCAAGATGAGAGGTTCCTGAATATTGGACATGGAAGACCAGTTTCAGTTCTAGCATTAGAAATCTTGAAACTTATATTTGAGTCCCATACCATTGTTCTTAATGATTGTCATTTCTGTCCCAATTTTTTTTTAAATGTTATTTCTGTAGGCCTTTTGGCCAAAAATGATTATGAAATTTCAATAAAGAAATAAGTTTGTAATATCATTATGAATGGTGTTACTATTTTTTATGGATATTTGAATAATGGTGTGTATATGTTATCACAATCTGTTAACGTAGTCTATTCTATAGGCAAGCACCCTAGATTAGATAGTATATCAGACATCTACTTATGATACTGTAGGTTAGGTCATATAAACAAGAACAGGATAAACAGGTTGACTCAAGAGAAAATCTTCGAAGTTAGTGATTGTAAATCACTTTCAACCTGTGAGTCCTGTCTTTTTGGTAAAATCACTAAGTCATCTTTTACTGAAAAAGGTGAGAGAGCTACTGAGCTTTTGGGCCTAGTACATACTGATGTATGCGGGCCCATGAGCATAAGTGCTAGAGCTAGATATTTTTACTTCATCACTTTCATGGATGATCTATCCTGATATAGATATGTCTATCTGATGAAACATATGTCGGATTCATTTGAAATATTCAAACGATTCCGAAGTGAAGTAGAAAAACAAACTGGAAAGAGTATTTAAACTCTTCAGTTTGATTGAGGAGGAAAATACCTTTCTGATGAGTTTCTCACATATCTAGGAGAGAATGAGATTCTCTCCCAATGGACTCCTCCAGGAACACCACAGTATAATGGTGTGTCTGAAAGGAGAAATCGGACTCTGTTAGACATGGTCCGATCCATGATGGGTTTTGCCAGCTTTCCGATATCCTTCTAGGGATATGCATTCGAATCGGCCTGTTATCTATTAAATAGGGTTCCAAGTAAGTCTATAATTAA